>NC_000076.6:48613042-48793042 GCF_000001635.26 Mus musculus | reverse complement strand
TTTTTAAAAATCTTTTATATTGTTCAGGCCTCCAGCCTATGGGACAAATACTATCAATATCCATTGTCAGTCTTTCTAATAATCAGTCATTAATTCTCAAGGGAAACACAGGTACAATTCAAGCCTTGCTTCACTTTTCATCCAGTTCTCAATACAGTCATGTTGATTATTATAGAAAATAAAATACATTGAAAAAAATTTTAGATGAACCCTGAGTTTCTGTTATCAGCCATCTAAACTAGGTCTGCCTATACAAACTCTGCTAGTCTAGCCATCATTCTCCTGAAAAATAAATGGTTTGCTGTGGTTTGAATATTCATGGCTGAGGGAGTGGCAATAATAGGAGGAGTGGCCTTGTTGGAGTAGGTGTGTAACTGTGCACATGGGCTTTAAAACCCTCATTCTAGCTGCCTAGAAGCTAGTCTTCTCTTTGCCTTTGGAACAAAATGGAGAATTCTCAACTCTTCCTGCAGCAGGCCTTCCTGGATGCTGCCATGCAAGTGCTTTGATGATAATGGACTTAATCTCTCTGAACATGTAAACCAGCCCCAGGTAAATGTCATCTTTACAAGAGGTACCTTTATTATGGTGTCTTTTCACAGTAGTATAATCCTAACTAAGGTAAGGTTCACGCAGAAAATTATTAAGAGATAACCTTGCTTAACAACCTGTAGGCATGACAAGTTTACACATATGGTAACATTAAAATAAACAAGATATGAGCTATACAAATAATTAAGAATGGAACTTAATTATTACACTAATAAAGTGTCTTAGCTGGGGAAACTTCATGTAAGACTCAGGTATTCATTGATATTTTTCAAAAGAAATTTAATGTGACATATGTGACTTCAAATGGAGGAATAGTTATTTCCTCATAGTTCAAAGAATTCAATTTGTGATTGCTTGGCCTAGGGTAAGCCTGGACACTCGAGCAGAAGCTGGAGGTGGTACAGAGTGCCTCACCTGTGAGCAGTTGAAGCAGAGAGAGGCCAAGGACAAGATTCTTTTCAATGACATATAATTGGTGAACACTTCCTACATCTTGGACTAACCTTCCAATCTTTTCCAGAACCATTCGACATCATGGCATTAGCTCTTCATCTTGAAATCCTGGTTACATTCATAGCAAACTGCAGGCATCCAAAGGATTGGAGGCAATTTGAATAGGAACTTAGAACATAGCATTTGCTTTCCTTTACACCTCTATTCAATAAAGTGTATGCAGACCATGTACAAGTATTTAAATAAAACTCATGATTATACAAATTATCTTCTCTAATCTTTCCTCTTTTGCTCATTTTCTTATTTAATGTTCTTACTTTTTATGATTTTGGGGAAATTTTTTGCATTTATTTCAAACTCTATTCAGGTTTGCTCAAAATTCAAAGATTATGTACGTGAAAAAGAACTCTGTGAAATATGTTTAAACACATGCATGTATAAGTGATATTCACTTTTTATCAATTCATTCTTTATAAAATATATAGATAAACAATAAATTTATTATGATTAAAAACCTCACAGGATTATATGTTTTACATTTTTAATTGATTACCAAATCCAGATAACTACTGTTTTTCTTTGTGTGGGAAAATATTGAAGGCTTTGTTCATTGATATGTTGGTTTTGCTTATTGACTATACTTTGAAAATGCCTTTTTCTCTATCAATAAAACATTCATTCCTTTTATGTTCTATTACACAAAATAGTTTATATTTCCTTAGTTATATTTTTTACTTTTTCAATATTTTTCATTAAGAAAAAATTTCATAAAGAATTTCTTTGTGTTCAAATTTGTGATTTTAATCACTATTCCATAGGTTTGAAATTCAACTGTTCTGATTTTCAAAAGAGGAGGAAAACTTCGTTAGACTAATGAGGATAAATAGGGAATCAATATGAGAAAATTTGGGGCAAAGTATCATTTTTGTTCTGTGGCCATTTGATATTTTAGAAAGACTGATAAAATTATTTTAATTCTTTGTTATAAATAACAAAAGCAATTATTATTTCAAAGCAAAAATAATCAATAAAATTAAAAATAATTTCAATAAAATGTCTTTTTAAAAACTAATTAAAGAAATTATGTAGTAGGAGTGAATATTAGTTTTTAACAGGCCTACAATTTTAAATAATAAAGAAACTCAATGCTTTAAATTAGATAAGTTCAAACATATTAAAAGTTCTTTTTGTATTGTAGTTTAATGATGAAATTTCTCATTCCCTTTCCACACTCCCACTTTTCTGTTTATCTATAACTATTTATGTCCTCTTTTTTCATTAATTGTTCTTATGTGATTTTTTTTCTTTTTTTATTATTAGGTATTTATTTCATTTACATTTCCAATGCAATCCCAAAAGTCCCCCAAACCCTCCCACACCCACTCCCCCACTGATCCACTCCCACCTCTTGGCCCTGGAGTTCCCCTGTGCTGAGGCATATAAGGTCTGCATGACCAATGAGCCTCTCTTTCCACTGATGGCTGACCAGGCCATCTTCTGATACATATGCAGCTAGAGACACGAGCTCTGGGGGGCGGGGAGGGGGGCTGGTTAGTTCATGTTGTTGTTCCACCTATAGGGTTGCAGATGCACCCCAGCTCCCTCGGTACTTCCTCCAGCTCCTCCATTGGAGGCCCTGTGATCCATCCAATAGCTGACTGTTAGCATCCACTTCTGTGTTTGCTAGGCCCAGGCATAGTCTCACAAGAGACAGCTATATCAGGGTCCTTTCAGTAAAAATCTTCCTAGTGTATGCAATGGTGTCAGCATTTGGAGTTTGATTATGGGATAGATCCCTGTGTATGGCAGTCTCTAGATGGTCCATCCTTTCGTCTCAGCTCCAAACTGTGTCTCTGTAACTCCTTCCATGGGTGCCTTGCTCCCAGTTCCAAGAAGGGGCAAAGTATCCACACCATGGTCTTCATTCATTCTGAGCTTCATGTGTTTCACAAATTGTATCTTATATCTTGGGTATTCTAAGTTTCTGGGCTAATATCCACTTATCAGTGAGGACATATCATTTGAGTTCTTTTGTGATTGCGTTACCTCACTCAGGATGATGCCCTACAGGTCCAACCATTTGCCTAGGAATTTCATAAATTCATTCTTTTTAATAGCTGAGTAGTACTCCATTGTGTAAATGTACCACATTTTCTGTATCCATTCCTATGTTGAGGGACATCTGGGTTCTTTCCAGCTTCTGGCTATATTATAAATAAGGCTGCTATGAACATAGTGGAGCATGTGTCCTTCTTACTGGTTGGAACATCTTCTGGATATGGCCCAGGAGAGGTATTGCGGGATCCTCCAGTAGTACTATGTCCAATTTTTTGAGGGACTGCCAGACTGATTTCCAGAATGGTTGTACCAGCTTGTAATCCCACCAACAATGGAGGAGTGTTCCTCTTTCTCCACATCCTTGCCAGCATCTACTGTCACCTGAATTTTTGATCTTAGCCATTCTGACTGGTGTGAGGTGGAATTTCAGGGTTGTTTTGATTTACATTTCCATGGTGATTAAGGATGCTGAACATTTTTTCAGGTGCTTCTCAGCCATTCAGTATTCCTCAGGTGAGAATTCTTTGTTCAGCTCTGAGCCCCATTTCTAAATGGGTTTATTTTATTTTCTGGAGTCCACCTTCTTGAGTTCTTTATTTATATTGAATATTAGTCCCCTATCTGATTTAGGATAGGTAAAGATCGTTTCCCAATCCGTTGGTGGCCTTTTTGTCTTATTGATAGTGTCTTTTGCCTTACAGACTCTTTGCAGTTTCATGAGGTCCCATTTGTCAATTCTCGATCTTACAGCACAAGCCATTGCTGTTCTATTCAGGAATTTTCCCCCTGTGCCAATATCTTCAAGGCTTTTTCCCACTTTCTCCTCTATAAGTTTCAGTGTCTCTGGTTTTATATGGAGCTCCTTGATCCACTTAGATTTTTACCTTAGTACAAGGAGATAGGAATGAATCAATATGCATTCTTCTACATGATAACCAACAGTTGTGCCAGCACCATTTGTTGAAAATGCTGTCTTCTTTTCCACTGGATGGTTTTAGCTCCCTTGTCGAAGATCAAGTGACCATAGGTGTGTGGGTTCATTTCTGGTTCTTCAATTCTACTTCGTTGGTCTACTTTATTGTCATTATACCAGTACCATGCCATTTTTATCATAATTGCTCGGTAGTAAAGCTTTAGGTCAGGACATGGTGATTCCACCAGAGGTTCTTTTATCCTTGAGAAGAGTTTTTGCTATCCTAGGTTTTTTGTTATTCCAGATGAATTTGCAAATTGCTCTTTCTAATTCGTTGAAGAATTGAGTTGGAATTTTGATGGGGATTGCATTGAATCTGTAGATGCTTGGCAAGATAGCCATTTTACAATATTGATCCTGCCAATCCATGAGCATGGGAGATCTTTCCAAATTCTGAGATCTTCTTTAATTTCTTTCTTTAGAGACTTGAATTTCTTATTATACAGATCTTTCACTTCCTTACTTAGAGTCACACCAAGGTAATTTATATTATTTGTGGCTATTGAGAAGGTAGTTGTTTCCCTAATTTCTTTCTCAGCCTGTTTATCCTTTGTGTACAGAAAGGCCATTGACTTGTTTGAGTTAACTTTATATCCACCTACTTCACTGAAGCTATTTATCAGGTTTAGGAGTTCTCTGGTGGAATTTTTAGGGTCACTTATACATACTATCACATCATTTGCAAAAAGTGACATTTTGACTTCTTTCTTTACAATTTGTAGCCCCTTAATCCCCTTTTGTTGTTGAATTTGTCTGACTAGAACTTCATGTACAATGTTGATTAGGTAGGGAGAAAGTGGGCAGCCTTGTCTAGTCCCTGATTTTTGTGGGATTGCTTCCAGGTTCTCATAATTCACTTTGATATTGGCTACTGATTTTCTGTAGATTGCTTTTATCATGTTTAGGTATGAGCCTTGAATTACTGATCTTTCCAATGCTTTTATCATGAATGGGTGTTGGATTTTGTCAAATGCTTTCTCAGCATCTAACAAGATAATCATGTGGTTTTTGTCTTTGAGTTTGTTTTATATAATGGATTTTGTTGATAGTTTTTCATATATTACACCATCCCTGCATCCCTGAAATAAATCCTACCTGGTCAGGATGGAAGATTGTTTTGATGTGTTCTTGGATTCGGCTAGGGAGTATTTATTGAGTATTTTTGCATCGATATTCATAAGGGAAATTGGTCTGAAGTTATCTATCTTTGTTGGGTGTTCCTGTGGTTTAGGTATCAGAGTAATTGTGGCTTCATAGAATGAGTTGGGTTGAGTACCTTCTGCTTCTATTTTGTGGAATGGTTTGTGAAGAATTGGAATTAGATCGGTCTGATAAAACTCTGCACTAAACCCATGTGGTCCTGGGCTTTTTAGTGGTTGGGAGACTATTAAATGACTACTTATATTTCTTTAGGGGATTTAGGACTGTTTAGATCATTAACCTGATCCTGATTTAACTTTGGTACCTTGTATCTGTCTAGAATTTTGTCCATTTCTTCCAGGTTTTACAGTTTTGTTGAGTATAGCCTTTTGTAGTAGGATTTGATGGTGTTTTGGATTTCTTCAGGATCTGTTGTTATGTCTCCCTTTTCATTTCTGATTTTGTTAACTAGGATGCTCTCCCTGTGCCCTTTAATGAGTCTGGGTAAAGGTTTATCTATCTTGTTTATTTTCTCAAAGAACCAGCTCCTCATTTTGTTCATTCTTTGAGTAGTTCTTCTTGGTTCAACTTGATTGATTTCACCTCTGAGTTTGATTATTTCCTGCTGTCTACTCCTATTTGGTGAATTTGCTTCCTTCTGTTCCAGAGCTTTTAGGTGTGTTGTCAAGCTGCTAATGTGTGTTCTCTCTACCTTTTTTTTTTGGAGGCACTCAGAGCTATGAGTTTTCCTCTTAGAAATGCTTTCATTGTGTCCCATAAGTTTGGGTATGTTGTGGCTTCATTTTCATTAAACTCTAAAAAGTCTTTATTTTCTTTCTTTATTCCTTCCTTGACCAAGGTATCATTGAGAAGAGTGTTGTTCAATTTCTGTGTGAAAGTTGCCTTTCTATTACTTATGTTGTTATTGAAGATCAACCTTAGTCCATGGTGATCTGATAGGATGCATGTGACAATTTCAATATTTTTGTATCTGTTGAGGCTGGTTTTGTGAACAATTATATGGTCAATTTTGGAGAAGCTCCTGAGGAGAAGGTATATCCTTTTGTTTTAGGATAAAATGTTTTGTAGATATCTGTTAGATCCATTTGTTTCATCACTTCTGTTAGTTTCACTGTGTCCCTGTTTAGTTTCTGTTTCCATGATCTGTCCATTGATGAAAGTGGTATGTTGAAGTCTCCCACTATTATTGTGTGAGGTGCAATGTGTGCTTTGAGCTTTACTAAAGTTTCTTTAATGAATGTGGCTGCCCTTGTATTTGGAGCATAGATATTCAGAATTGAGAGTTCCTTTTGGTAGATTTTACTTTTGATGAGTATGAAGTGCCCCTCCTTGTCTTTTTTGATGACTTTGGGTTGGGAGCCCATTTTATTAGATATTAGAATGTCTATTCCAGCTTGTTCCTTTAGACCATTTGCTTGGGAAATTGTTTTCCAGCCTTTCATTCTGAGTTAGTGTCTGTCTTTTTCCCTGAGATGGGTTTCATGTAAGCAGCAGAATGTTGGGTCCTGTTTGTGTAGCCAGTCTGTTAGTCTATGTCTTTTTATTGGGGAACTGAGTCCATTAATATTAAGAGACATTAAGGAAAAGTAATTGTTGCTTACTATTATTTTTGTTGTTAAAGTTGGCATTCTGTTCTTGTGGCTGTCTTTTTTTAGGTTTGTTGAAGGACTACATTTTTGCTTTTTCTAGGACATGATTTCCGTCCTTGTATTGCTTTTTTTCCTGTTATTATCCTTTGAAGGGCTGGATTCAAGGAAATATAATGTGTGAATTTCATTTTGTTGTGGAATACTTTGGTTCTCCATCTATGGTATTTGAATGTTTGGCTGGGTATTGTAGCCTGGGCTGGCATTTGTGTTCTCTTAGTGTCTGTATAACATCTGTCCAGAATCTTCTGGCTTTCATAGTCTCTGGTGAAAAATCTGGTGTAATTCTGATAGGCTTGCCTTTATATGTTACTTGACCTTTTTCCTTTACTGCTTTTAATATTCTATCTTTATTTAGTGATTTGTTGTTCTGATTATTATGTGTCTGGAGGAATTTCTTTTCTTGTCCAGTCTATTTGGAAATCTGTAGGCTTCTTGTATGATCATGGGCATCTCTTTCTTTAGATTTGGGAAGTTTTCTTCTATAATTTTGTTGAAGATATTTGCTGGCCCTTTAAGTTGAAAATCTTCATTCTCATCTACTCCTATTATCCGGCGTTTTGGTCTTCTCTTTGTGTCCTGGATTTCCTGGATGTTTTGAGCTAGGTTTTTTTTTTTTTTTTTTTTTTTTTTTTGCAAGTTGCATTTTCTTTGATTGTTGTGCCGATGTTCTCTATGGAATCTTCTGCACCTGAGATTCTCTCTTCCATCTCTTGTATTCTGTTGCTGATGCTCGCATCTATGGTTCCAGATTTCTTTCCTAGGTTTTCTATCTCCATCCTTGCCTCATTTTGGGTTTTCTTTATTGTGTCCACTTCACTTTTTAGGTCTAGTATGGTTTTGTTCATTTTATCACCTGTTTGGATGTGTTTTCCTTTTCCTCTTTAAGGACTTGTAATTCTTTAGCGGTGTTCTCCTGTATTTCTTTAAGTGAGTTATTAAATCCTTCTTGATGTCTTCTATCATCACCTTGAGATATGCCTTTAAATCCAGGTCTAGCTTTTCAGGTGTGTTGGGGTACCCAGGACTGGCTGAGGGTGGGAGAGCTTGGTTTTGATGATGGAGAATGGCCTTGATTTCTGTTAATAAGATTCTTACGTCTGCCTTTTGCCATCTGATAATCTCTTGAGTCAGTTGTTATAGTTGTCTCTGGTTAGAGTTTGTTCCTTCTTTGATTCTTTTAGCCTCTACCAGCAGACCTTGGAGAGTAGCTCTCTCCTGAGTTTCAGTGGTTAGAGCACTCTTTGTAGGCAAGCTCTTCTCTTGCAGAGAAGGTGCACAGATATCTGTTGTTCGGACTTGCCTCCTGGCAGAAGATGAAGGCCCGAAACAGGGCCTGTCCCAGAAATTGTTAGCTTCTGTCATCCACATTCTCACCTGTGCAGACTAGTCTTGGCAGGATCCGGGAACCCAGGTGTCTCTGGCAGATGTTCTGGTGACCATGTTTTTGTTTGTTTGTTTGTTTGTTTGTTTTTTATTTTTTATCAAGAACATCTTAAAACAAAAGGTATAGGGAATTGTCAGTGACATCTAAGCTCTTATATATCAGAAAGTCTCAGGTTGATCCCATTAAATAAACACACACACACACACACACACACACGTGTGTGTGTGTGTGTATGTATATATATATATATATATATATATATATATATATATATATATATTAACCAAATGTAATTTTTAAGACATTTCAGTAGAACCAGATAGAAAGCTGTAAACTAATTGAACATTCTGAACTCAATTCCATGAAACTGATCAGAGGAAACACAGAGCTCTAGAATTTGAAGTCAAAGTCCTATGTAAGAAAAAGGACAATTGCTTTAACCATTTTTTTTAGAAACATACGTAGGGACAAAACTCATTATTTTAGGAAGTGACAAGCTATAGTATCAAAAATGAACAATTATGTGAAACTGTTGAAATTTTCTCTCTCTCTCTCTCTCTCTCTCTCTCTCTCTCTCTCTCTCTTTTGTCTGTGTTATCTTTTTTTTTGTTTTTTGTTTTTTGTTTTCATTGTTGCTTTCCTTTGGGCTAGGTATTGTCTCAGATGTTCTCTTATTTTATCACCATGTTGATAGTAATGCTACTGTGTATAATTGTATTTTTAAATGTATACTTCATTTTGTTCCATTGATTAAAATGTCATTGTAACATGTAAATAATTTCTATTCTTCTTTTCTTCTATTTCTTTGATGGGTGTTTTTGTGGGATTTTGTTTTCATATTTTATTTGCTGGTTTGTTTGGTTTTGAACATAGTTTATTATGTAGCCTTTTTGAATTGGGATTTTTCTATGTAGATAATACTGGCCTTGAACTCAAGATATCTACCAGCTTTTACCTCTTGAGTGTCCAGTCATACCTTTCAAAAAACACTTTTTTAATTCAGACTTTATATTCCATTACTTGACTTACAACTGATTTCTACATTCCTTGAGCATTTCATTTCTGTAGGTTTAATATATCATATATCTGAAACCAAACTAATGTGAACTACATTACCCCAGATTAAAATTCAAATATTTAATATTTCACTGTGAATTTTTTCATTGTCAAGTTGTATTGATTGACCAATCCCTAGAAAAACTGATAAAACTCAATCATTGTTTGACTATGAGAATGTTTCAGAGATCATTGGATGGTGTGGTACTCAGAACACTTAATAGGACAAACTTTCTCTGGCTGTAGGTAGCACCATCCTAATAGGCTAGCAAAAATATATGAAAAAATATAGGTCATACTTACTAGTCAAATTTCATATAATTTATTCTTTTGACTTGTTCGGGTGTGTCTCCAAAATGCTTCCAGGCCTTCAGCTATACAATGGGACTTCATCTTTTGCTGAACTTTTCTGAGATGTCACAGTTTTTTGATCAACCTCTCAAGTGTAAATATTCAGGTTGTGTCATGTGATGCAGACTCACAGTGGTGATTTGCTGAGAGAAGACCTGTGGGAGGACACGTGATATTTGGAGAGACTATTCACAGGACTCAATGGACAGTGATCGGGCAGTTGCCTAGCTGGCTTTGCAATGTTTTGTTGGTCTCACATCTTCATTAACCTTCACTTCATTGACAGAAGCATGGCAATAATCTTCTCCTGGTATCCTGGCAGGTCGTAGATACTTTCTATGACTCTTGTCTATTCAGCCAAAGTCTGACTGTTTCTGCTAGATTGTGTCACCATTGCTGATTAATATTTGATATCTAGATACTACTGAACTTGACTGCTGGCATCCTGACAAACTGAGATTAGAATCACCTCAAAGAGCTACATCTAAACAGGTCCACGTGCCCTTGTCTTTTTACCATATTTTGTCTCCTACCTTTGAACTGTGGGCTAGAAGGAGGATCAAAGCATTTGAAAACTCTTATTAAAAGCAGGTTTTAAAAACATCTAAGCCTCCAAACCTCAGATTTCATAGTTCTGCAGCATGCAAACAACCAAAGAGTAAAAATTGCTCTTTTAATCCCCGTCTCCTATGTTAATGACTGATTCAGTTTCCCTGAAGAACACTAATACAATATCAGGCACTAAGTAAAAAAAGAAAAAAAAAACTCTTAAAGTCAAGCCTAATATCTCTAATATAAAAGTTTATTTACTATTCTTTTAATTCATAAGGAATTGATTCTGGTAACCACACAGATGTGCAAATCTGCTAATAGTAAATTATCTTGTCTACATGAAGTAATATTTATTTGATAGATATATATATGTATATATATATGTATATGTATATGTATATGTATATATATATGTATCTTTAAATATCTGCAGATAATATACTATATATGTTTCTATATACATGCAGTACAAGTAGTTTTCATTCATTGTTATTTAGGTAATATGACAAAAATTACTATAGTTTATACAGAAACATTTAAAATAAAAATATAATATGTTCTACTTAAAGCTAATTGTGTATGGAAGACTATGACTGAAAATATGTGTCAATAACATAGGACACACACTATATCCTAAGTGGGTAATAATCACCTATGGTGAGGAACCTTTCTCTCAGTCCTGACATGGGCATCTCTCAATGGCTGTACTCATGTTCTGCTTAGGGAGTGAAGGCATAGTATGAGTCTGGGACTTGTAGCATCAACAGATATTTATACAATCTACCACAAAATACTCTAACATAAATTTGGGCTTTATTTAACTCTTTAAAATTCCCGAAAGGTAGCCTCTTACATGCCAACAACTTTTCAAGAAATGAAGATATATTGACAGATGTTAAAAATTAAAATTTGCTTTATGTATACATAAATATTTACAATTATTACTTGTATAGTTTGTTCACAAAATAATGTCTACTATGGTGATGAATTAATCCATATTTATTTTTTTATTTTGTGATTGTAATATAAGTACAATTTTCCTTTTGTCCCTTTAAACCCTCTTATACTTCTCCTGCTCTCTTTCAAATTCTTAGCCTCATCTTTTAATAATTATTATTGCATATACATATATATTCTTAAGTAGTTCAATCTACAAAACACTCCAAAACCTAAAGCTTAGGGAACATAGTTGCAGAGGGCCACATAAGCATGGGGTTGGTCTGAGAATCAAAGAGTTTGATGTGAAATTGTGGTTCCTAACAACATCAGAAGCTATACCCATAAAGTCTCACCCACAAGATCCCTAAAATGTGCATTAAATAAGGATGATACCAATGCTTATTGTTAACTTTAAAATGATTGAGAAAAATAATGTATATGTATGTATGTATACACACACATATATATGCATATATATATATATATATATATATATATATATATATACATACATACATATATATGTAAAACAGAACCATATTAGAGTACTATTTAATGGTATAAAATATTTATTTCCTTAATTTTATGTACCTGAAAGAAGAAGCTTTCCTCAGTTTCTGCAAATATACAAATTTTTAATCTAGTTATTAAATTAGAGTTTCAACAGGAATTTTTCTTGGGATGGCTTCTAAACCATATTGTCATATATCAGAATGTGTGACTAAGTAGTGGTTTCCAGTTTTAAGAAAGTCAAAATGATTTATGATTATGTATTATAAATATCCACAATTTTAAAATAATACATTTATCAATATGTATTATTTTCTTTATCATCACTTTATTAACAAACATTATTAAGTACTTTGAAAATGTGAAAATCAAAGTGTATAGAAGATTTAGTGTTCTGGCAATAATCCAAAGAGAAACAATAACATATTTTGTATTGGTCCAATAATTATAAATAGTCCATTTAAAACATTGATACTACTACCAGCGTATATGCTTAAAGGCAATTGGTTTACCTTATTGCATTGATGCTTTTATCTTCTAAAAAGTATGGGAAGGTTGTGCTACTATCTTTTTAATAAATTCAAGACTTGTTTTTAGTTTGAACAGACTGAAAGCACATCGAACTGAGGGGTTGTTTTGGAACATTGGTGCATGGACTCCATGCAACATTCAGATGCTGATATTTATCTATTATTGTTAAAGTAGGTTAATGATTTTTAATTCTACTTTGAATTACTTTTAAATAAAGTCTTTAACATTTACTAATTGTATAAAAATATGCAAATAGCATTGTCTATTAAACCATCTCATGAGTCCAACTTGAATATACTTTAAACCTGATCATGTATGCCTTTCTTTTTTATGTTAAAGTCACAAATTATATTAAAGAGTAGTATTATCATAATGCCAATTTAGCTTTTACATTAAAGGTTGTACTTTTTTATTTTCTTAACTAGGTTCCAAGTTTTTCCAAATAATACCTTTAATGATAACATGGACAAATCTTTCAATGAGAGGTTGACAGAATGCATTTATATAAAAGGATAAATAAGGACAAGCTGGAGAGATGAATCAGTGGTTATGAAAACTTGCTAATATTGTTGTGGACCTAAGGTTGATTACAATTTTTCCTATGGTAACTACAATGATCTGAACTCTAGTTAACAGGATCTGATTATCTCATTGGAAATAGATGTTAAACATTTCTTTAAGTGCTTCTCAGACAGTTTTTGATTCCTCTGTTGTTAATTCTCTCTTTAGTTCTATTCACAACTTTTTTATTTGGGTTGTTTGGTTTTTTGATAGTTAGCTTCTTGAATTCTTTATATATTTTGGATATTAGCCCTCTATCAGATGTGGGATTAGTTCATTTTTCCCCCATATGTAGGTTGCCTATACAGAAAATGTTGTTCCTTTACACAATGGAACACTACCTACCTATAAAGAAGGCAAGGGCATCATGAGTACTGCAGGCAAATGGATGGAACTAGAAAGTATCATCCTGGGTGAGGTAGCTTACACCCAAAAGACATGCATGATATGTATTCACTAATAAGTGGATATTAGTCAAAAAAGCACAGAATACCCAGGATACAATTCACAGAACTCAAGGTTAACAAGCAAAAAGGCCTAAGTGAGGATGCCTCGGTCCCACTTGGGAGGGAGAAGAAAGCATTCATGGGGGACCAAGGGAGGGAGGGAACTGGGTGGGAGATAGAACAGGGAAGGGAAAAGGCGATCATGATCAAGTATTGTTTGTGTGGGAGAACAGGACTGAAGCCCAGAGGGCCAGCAGAAAGAATGGAAAGAGGCAACCTTGAGGTATAATGGGGTATGGGGGGCGGGGTTCCAAAATGTACCAAAGACCTGGGAGTTGAGAGATACTCAGGACTCAAAATGTGTGTGTGTGTGGGGGGGGGGGGCATAGATGAAATGCTCTACAGTGGGGAAAGTGAACTTGAGTTCATCTTTAATCGAAAGTCAGGGGATCAAGTGGTAGGACGTGGATGCCATTCCACAGTCAAAAACTCTGACCCAGAATTGGTCCCAGCATTAAAAAAAAAAAAAAAAAAAAAATACTGCAGGGACAGAAATGGAGAAGAGAGTGAGGGAAAGGAGATTTAGTGACCATCCCAAATTGGGATCCATCTCAAGGGGAGGCTTCAAGGTCTGATGATATGCTCTGCTCATAGATAGGAGCCTAGCATGGCTGTCCAACAAGAGGCCCAAAAAGCAGCTGACTGAGACAGCACAGATACTTATACCCAGCCAATAGCCTGAAGTCTGGGACCCCTTGGATTGAATTAGGGAAAAGCTGGAAGAAGCTGAGAAGGAGGGAAACTACATAGAAAGACCAGCAGTCTCAACTATCCTGGACCCACATGATCTCTCAGTCACTGAGCCACAAACCAGGTAGCATACAATAGCTGATATAAGCCCCTGACACATATACAGCAGAGAACTGCCTGGTTTAGCTTTAGTGAGAGAAGAAGCTCCTAACCCTTGAGAGACTTGAGACCTGGGGAAGGAGGGAGGTATGGTGGGGTTTTTGGGTCGATTGTGGGGATATATCTTGGACACAGGTGAGGTAAGATGGGATGAGGAAGAATCAGAGGAATAATCGGCATGGTGATAAACACTGGACTATAAAAAGATATTAAAAATTGTAAATAATAATAATAATAATAATAATAATAATAATAATAATAATAATAAAGACTTGGCATGTAGGCATGAGGTCACACCAAATATAAGGAGCTATTGGCAAATGATAACTGTTGAGAAAGGAAGAGTTAGAATTCTTTAATAGTGTGACCCCATGATAAGTCAATCATTTGCTACTCATTCAAAGGTACAAGCAATAGAAATTGAACATACTAGACTTCAAAAGTCAAGGACAGAGTTCAAAAAGTTGATTAGGTAGCAAAGGAGAAGGAAGAACTAGAAGGAATTATGGAAGGGAAATCAATACTATCAATACACATTTATGAAATTCTCAACTAAGAAAAATTTTAAAGTAATATTTCTAAGACTAATGGCAATTATTTTAAGTAAGTTTGAAGACCCTAGGTGAAAATATTTATTAATATGGAGAGCATAACTCTATATGCTGTGAACTTTTTCATTTCCATGTAAGTATTCCAAATATCTATCATTTTAAACATACACTAATAATAAAGTGCATTAAAGTGTTTTGTACCTTTAAAACAATGGAAATTACTAGACTTAATATCTTTAAATAATTCCAATATAGATTTAGAAGGTAGGCATTATTCACTATTCATTATGAATTTCTGAAGAGTCTGTTATCATCTCACATTGAATTTTCTTTTATTTACTTTTGAGATTGCATATTAATTACAGTCTTTCTCCCTTCCCTTTTCTTCCACCAAACTATATATAGGAGTATATATTCCTCCTTGCTCTTCTTTAAATGCATGGCTTCTTTTTATATTAATTGTCTTTGTATGCAACTGTGTACTCATAGGTTCATATATATTGCAAAAAATTTTCAATTTTTTCCACCAATATCTATAGTTGTCAAACTGTAGCAGTATAAGAAATAAGCAGTTAATACTCAGAGTGAGTAAATTCAAGAAATTCTCTGTGCAGTAGTATACCTATAGAGTCCACAGCATGGTATTATATACTTAAAAATTATTTAAGAATAAAACAAAGTATGAAAACTCCTAAAAATAAAAAAAAAATGTCAAGTGGTTTATTACAATCAATTGCTCCATATCTGTTATGCTTTAGAACTAAATGCATTCATCTTTAATATCGTGTACTATCTCAGAATTTTCTGTAGAAAGTGCAGGATTATAATTTTGGCTTCTCCACCCACTCCCCCATTCCTGCCTCACCACCCTAGCATCCCACTACAGTGGCACACTGATTCTCAACAGGACCAAGCACCTCCCCTCCCACTGATGTCAGATAAGGTAATCCTCTGCTACATATATATATGGAGCCGACCATCCCTCAATATATACTCTTTCATTTATGGTTTAGTCTCTGGGACCTCTGGGTGGTCTGGTTAGTTGATATATACATTGAAATGTAGTTGGTATTGTTGTTTTTTTCCTATGGGGTTTCAATGTTCTTCAGCTCCTTCAGTCCTTCCCTCTGCTCTTCCACTAGAGTCCCTGGGCTCAGTCTGATGATTTTCTGTGAGTATTTGCATCTGTATTAATCAGGAACTGATAGAACTTCTCAGGGAACAGCCATACCAGGATTCTGTCAGCAAATGTTTCTTCACATCAGCAATAATGTGTGTGTGTGTGTGTGTGTGTGTGTGCAGATGGCATGGGCCCCTTGAGGGGTGGTCTCTGGATAGGTTTTCCTATAGTCTCTGTTCCATTTTTGTTCCTGCACTTCCTTTAGATAGGAACAATTTGGGTTAAAATTTTTGAGATGGGTGAGTGGCCTGAACCCTCAACTAGGTGCCGTGCCTATCTACTGGAAATGATGTCTACAAATTCTCCCTCTCATTTGTTGGGTATTTCACCTAATACCATCCCCAATGGGTCCTGGGAACCTCTTGCTTCTCTGGAATCTGGGACTTTCTACTGGCTACTTCCAGTACCTCATCACCCACGGCTACATATTTCTGTTTAATTTCTGACCCTCTGTTTTCCTCTACTGTCTTTTTGCATACATGATCCTGCCTCCTATTTTTCCTGACCTTCTTCTCACCCTCCCAAGTCCTTCCCTCTCTCTACCTCTCATGGATATTTTGTCCCCCCCCCTTCTAAATAGGATTAAAGTACCTACACTTTGTTCTTCCTTCTTAAGCTTCTTATAGTGTATGAGATGTATTGTGGGTATTCTGAAATTTTGGCTAATATCCACTTGTAATTGAGCACATGTGGGTTTTCTGTGTCTAGGTTACTTCACTCAGGATGATATTTTCTATTCTCGTCCACTTGCCTGCACATTGTATGAGGTCATATTTTTTAACTGCCTAATTGGAGTCCATTATGTTAATGAAATGGACATTTCATTTTCTGTATCCATTCCTCTGTTGAGGATCGTCTGGGTTGTTCCCAGCTGCTGGCCACTATAAATAAGACTGCCATAAGTATAGTGGTGCATGTGTTCTTGTTATACCTTGGAGCATGTTTCAGGTATATTCCCAAGAGTGGTATAGCTGGATCCTCAGGTAGAAAAATTTCCAGTTTTCTGAGGAACCACCAGATTGATTTCCAGAGTGGTTGGACCAGCTTGCAATTCTGGAGCAGTGTTCCTTTTTCTCTACATCCTCACCAACATCTGCTGTCACCTGAGTTTTTGAACTTAGCCATTCTGACTGGTGGGAGGTGGACTCTCAGGGTTGTTTTGATTTGCATTTCCCTGATGACTAAGAATGTTAACAATTCTTTAGGTGCTTCTAGGCCATTCAGTATTTCTCAGTTGATAATTTTTTGTTTAGCTCTGTCCTCAAATTTTAATAGGGTTACTTGGTACTTTGGAGTCTGTCTTCTTGACTTATTTGTATATTTTTCATATTAGCCCTCTATCAGATGTAGGATTGTTAGAGATCTTTTCCCAATCTGTGGATTGCCATTTTGTCCTACTAACAGTGTCCCTTTGTCTTATAGAAGTGTTTCAAATTTATGACATCCCAGTTGTCAATTATTGATCTTAGACAAAGGAGTTAAAGGGGTTTGCAACTCTATAGGAGGAACAACAATATGAACTAACAAGTACCCCCAGAGCTCATGTCTCTAGTTGCATATGTATCAGAAGATGGCCTAGTCGATCATCACTGGGAGGAGAGGCACTTGGTCTTGTGAAGATTATATGCCCCAGTACAGGGAATGCCAGGGCCAGGAAGCAGGAGTGGTTGGGTTGGGAAGCAGGGCAAGGGGAGGGTATAGGGGACTTTTGATATAACATTTGAAATGTAAATGAAGAAAATATCCAACAAAAATTTTTAAAAAGCCATATCCAGATAGAGAAAAATTAAGATATATACAAAATAAAGATCAATGTATTTTCATGAAAGAAAGAAAGAAAGAAAGAAAGAAAGGAAGGAAGAAAGAAAGAAGGAAGAAAGGAAGAAAGGAAGAAAGCAACCAAGCAAGCAAGCAAGCAAGCAAGCAAGCAAGGAAGAAAGAAAGAAAGAAAGAAAGAAAGAAAGAAAGAAAGAGAGAAAGGAAGAAAGGAAGAAAGCAACCAAGCAAGCAAGGAAGGAAGGAAGAGAGAGAGAGAGAGAGAGAGAGAGAGAGAGAGAGAGAGAGAAAGAAAGAAAGAAAGAAAGAAAGAAAGAAAGAAAGGAAGGAAGAAAGAAAGAAGGAAGAAAGGAAGAAAGGAAGAAAGCAACCAAGCAAGCAAGCAAGCAAGCAAGCAAGCAAGGAAGAAAGAAAGAAAGAAAGAAAGAAAGAAAGAAAGAAAGAAAGAAAGAAAGGAAGGAAGGAAGGAAGAAAGAAAGAAGGAAGAAAGGAAGAAAGGAAGAAAGCAACCAAGCAAGCAAGCAAGCAAGCAAGCAAGGAAGGAAGAAAGAAAGAAAGAAAGAAAGAAAGAAAGAAAGAAAGAAAGAGAGAAAGGAAGAAAGGAAGAAAGCAACCAAGCAAGCAAGCAAGGAAGGAAGGAAGAGAGAGAGAGAGAGAGAGAGAGAGAGAGAGAGAGAGAGAGAGAAAGAAAGAAAGAAAGAAAGAAAGAAAGAAAGAAAGAAAGAAAGAAAGAAAAAGAAATTGCCCACTGTGCCCATGTATTCACGGTTGTTCCCCGCTTTCTCTTTTATCAGTTTTAGTGTATCTGGTTTTATGTGGAGGTTCTTGATCCACTTGGACTTGAGCTTTGTCCAAGGAGATATGAGTGGATCAATTTGCATTCTTCCACATGCTGTCCACCAGTTTGAACCAGCATCATTTGTTGAAAATGCTGTATTTTTTCCACTGGATGGTTTGGCTTCTTTGTCGAAAATAAGTGATCAGAGGTCTGTGGGTTTATATCTAGGTCCTCAATTCTATTCCGTTGATCTATCTGCCTGTCTCTGCACTAATACCACACAGTTTTTATCACTATTGCTCTGTAGTACAGCTTGAAGTCATAGATGGTGGTTCTCCCAGAAGTTCTTTTATTGTTCAGAAGAGTTTTCAATATCTTGTTGTTTTTGTTATTCCAGATGAATTTGAGAATTGGTCTTTTTATCTCGGTAAAGAGCTGAGTTGGAATTTTGATGGGGAGTGCATTGAATCTGTAGACAGCTTTTGTTAAGATGGCCAATTTTTACAATGTTAATCCTGCTGATCCATGAGCATGGGAAATCTCTCTATGTTCTGAGGTCTTTCTTGATTTATTTCTTCTGAGTCTTGAAGTTATTGTCATACAGATGTTTCACTTGTTTATTTAGAGTCACACCAAGGTATTTTTTATTATTTGTCATTATTGTGAACGGTGTTGTTTTCCTAATTTCTTTCTTAGCCTGTTTATCATTTGAGTAGAGGAGGGCCACTCATTTGTTTGAGTAAATTTTATATCCAGCCACTTGACTGAAGTTGTTTATCAGGTTCAGGTGTTCTCTGGTGAAATTTACGGGTCACTTATTCATATTATTGTATCATCTTCAGATAGTGATATCTTGACTTCTTCCTTCCCAATTTTATCCCAATGATCTCCTTTTGTTGTTTAGTTGCTCTGGCTAGAACTTCAAGTACTATATTGTATTAATAGGGAGAGAGTGGACAGCTTTGTTTTCTTCCTGATTTTAGTTGGATTGCTTCAAGTTTTTCTCCATTTTATTTGAGGTTGGCTTTTGGTTTGCTGTCTATTGCTTTTATTATGTTTAAGGGTGGGGCTTTAATTCCTGATTTTTCCAAGATTTTTAACATGAAGGAGTGTTGATTGCTAATTTAACAATTAAAATTTGTGAAGATAATTATGTTTCTATTACCTTACACTTATAACTCTCCTTCAAAATTAAAAAGTAGACAGATACCTGAATACATTTTGTCAAGTGCACTTTATTCAATTTTGCCAATATTTTCATTCTGCTTATACATACTTGGTAGAAAAAGGAAAAGTTACCTTATTTACTCTTTTTATTATGTATACTAGTTCTTCTGCTCTGTCTAGTGGTGTCTAGGAAGTGAGTCTAGTAACCAGAGGATCAATAGCCTGTTAGAAATTAACAACTATAACTATATTTTATTCCCAAAGTAACAGAACAAAAGTAATCATTAAGTGCTGTTGTGGAAAAAAAAACAGTTTCACTCACAAAACAATTTTTAATCTGTGAACACACCCAACAATTAAAGTTGAAACTATATTAGCAAAAAGGGAACTCTATTTGGCTCAAAATTAAAGGTAATAAATTAAAACTTTGATGCTGTGTTATAGGAAGCTTTAAATGGCTTTATAGTTTTCCATGAAAGCCACTCCTCAGTCACTGAAAGTTAAGTGATGTCATCTTACTAAAACAGAATAATGAAGATTAATATGGAATACATTGTAAAACTATAAATACTAAAAGCATTTGCATTTTCCCTTAACATGGCAGTGGAATATGGTGAAGCTTCAGTGAACTTGTGTCTGCCAGCCTCTCTGAATGTTCACTCCATATATAGTAGTGACTATGAAAGCCAGTTTTCAAAGGAATGCCAATCATTAAAAAGAAGTAACAAATGTAAATGAGAAAAATACCTAATTTAAAAAAAAAAGAAAGAAATAACAAATGGCTTTAAAGCTGAGAGGTAATTCTGAGAACTAAATCCATGTCACATTGTAGTAAATCTAGGGTAGAGTATGCAAGTTCAAGGTCAAAGGAAAGGAAACACTAATGTGCTAGTCTTAGGAGAATGAACACAGGTTTACTCTGAATGTGTTAAATTCAATAACTAGTTTTATCTTAACATATAATGATTGTGATATTCAGTTAATATAGATATCAGTTCTGACATGTATTTTGATTTCCTGTTAGTTTTAATCTTTATTAAGGTAATGATTTATAAAAATAAAACATGTTATATATTCAAGTTGAATGAGGTACTATATTGAGGTGCTCATTAATTATAAACCAATTATAAAATGATTGACCTTTCATTAATTAATCTTACTTTATTTCCTTATTGTAGTTTCAAAATTTATTTTCAAAATGCTTGAGTAAATTTGGACTCACACCAGCAATTGAGGGCTATTCTGGTCCATATTGTCTCCAGCATAAGCTGTTGTTTGAGTTCTTGATTTAACAGGTGTGTAAAATGGAATCTCAGAATTGTTTTGATTTGTATTTCCCTGACAACTAATCATGTTGAGCACATCTTAAAGTGCTTCTAGATCATTACTGATTCTCCTGTCAAGAATTATCTGTTTAGCTCTCTCCATGTTTTATTCAGTTTTTGGGAATCTAGGGTTTTTTTTTTTCAGTTATTTATATATTTTGAATATTAGTCTGTGTGTGTTGGTACTATTTACTCAGAAGAAGGGATAAGATGAGAGTTGTACCTATGTTCTATGAATACAGGACTTGGGATGAGCCAAGAGTGCAGTCAGTACACAGTGCACTTGAGTTCATAGGATTGAGAGGCAGTTTTTCCAAGCACAGCATTTCAGTCAGAAGCTGAAAGAAGCCAGGGTAAATCAGTCAGCTTGAAGAGGAGTTTGAGCTATAACAGCTGGTTTAAACCAGCTCACCAGAGTTTAGAAATACTTAGAAAGTTTGAGTTTATTTAGCAAAATCTCAGAGACTGAAACACTCTAGGCCGAGGTTAGCAGAGAGAGTCTGGAAACTGAAGTCTTCAAGGTCTCTGCTTGCAAAATATTAGATTGTATATAGGCTAGAAGTTTCCAGACATAGGCCTAGCAATAGAAAGAAGCACTCTTGGCTCATCCTTGGCTTTTGCCAAGGTCTCTTTTAGGGTTCTTTTTATCCTTTCTACCTGTCCTGAGCTTTGAAGTCTGTAGACACAATGTAATTTTTATTTGACCTCTAAATATTTGGCCATGCCCTGACTTACTTGGCAACAAAGGCAGGGCCATTATCTGACCCTATTGCTTCTGGTAATCCAAACCTTGGAAAAATTTCTTTAATAATCTTCTTAACAACCATATGAGCAGTCTCATTTTTACAGGGAAAAGCTTTTATCAATCTCAAGAACATATACACAAGCCAGAAGGTATTTATTCCCATGTTTTTCATGTCATACCTCAGTAAAGTCTAGCTCCCAGTAGACACCGGGCCTGTCTCCTCAGTGCCTCTTCTCTGGATCCACCATGTTGTGGCAGATATTGACTTCTCGGAAGGACACACACTTGTGTACCACCTGCTCCACAAGGTATTTTAAACCTGGTACATGATACTTAGTCTTGGAGAATGTTGGGATGAGCTTTTTTACACCTAAGTGAGTCGTCTGATGCATCTGTTTGATCGTAGCCTCTGCTTGCATTTGTGATAGGATTTTCTTTCCCTGGAGGTATATCACAGTCTCTTATTTTTGTTAAACTGTTGACTGGGAACTTTGTAAGTGAGGGCTAAGTCCTCTGCTGTGTAGGTATACTCTGGCTCCGTTGCCAGGAGCACCAGTAGGGCCATGACTGCAACTGCTCTCAGTCTGCCATGTTGTTGTCTCTTGTTATCATGGTTTCTCTCTTCTGGTGACTAGGACAGTGGATGATGCTTACCTTGGCAGGGTCATTGAGGGCCTCAATAGAGTCAGTATTTCATCTTTGTTCTTAATTTCTTTTCCTCCCAACATCAGTAGACTCTTCCATTGATATATGGCCCCATGGATGTGGGCTGTGGCAAAAGCATAACTGCTATCCATGTAAAAGTTGAGTCTTTTTTCTTTTCTTAATTTCAAGACCTTAGTTTGGGCGATCAGTTTTTTGTTTTGTTTTGTTTTGTTTTGTTTTGTTTTGTTCTTCTTATTTTCTCCAGCATGTTTTTTCCCCTCTTTTAGGTAACTGCTTCTGCCTGTAAACCTGATAACATCTGTGCCCTCTAGTGCCTGGTTTGTTAGATCTTCACATCACCTATGTGCCTCAGCAAGAACTTGCTGATAGTCTGGGTCTGGGAGCAGGGTAGCTGAGTTCAGACTTACAAGGACAGGGTTTGGGAGTACAAAAGTGACTATTGGAGTTGAGTAACATCATTTGTCTGGTAATGAGTCATGTGGGCATTAGTCAGCCATATATCGGTGGGGCTGACGAACTGCACTCTCTAGTGCATGTGGCATTGAGATCACCAAGTACTGTTCCAGAGTCAATTTATCTGCATCCTTGACCAGTAACATCACAGCAGCTACTATGCACAGACAAGCAGGCTATCCTGCAGCCACAAGGTCTAATTTTTTAGATAAGTATGCCACAGGTGGTTTCCAGGGCCCTAATCTCTGAGTAAGAACCCCTTTTGGCAAACCTTTGCTCTCAGCCACAAACAGGTGGAAGGGCTCAGTCACATCCTGGAGGCCTAAAGCTGGAGCTGACATTAGGGCAGTCTTAATGGCATTGAAGGCCTGTTGTTCTTTATTTCTCCATATGAAGGGCTGTTTATCTCTTAGAGGGGATAAACCAGGCTGCTAATTCAACAAAACCTGAAATCCAAAATCTGTAAAAGCCCATAATGCCTATGAACTCTCTAACTTGTCTTGAAATGGTCAGTGGGGGAATATGAAACACAGTCATTTTTTTCTAGATTCAGAGATCCACTGTTGCCTATCTTCTTCTTTTGTGGCAATGTTCTTTTTCTTTATAGTAAACACATTGATCTTCAGCAAAAGGCACTCTTCTTTTGCCAGATACTATCTTACTAGATTCTCAAGGCTCTCTAGCTTCCCTGACTACTGTGGCCAGTATTTTATGCAAGATTCTCTTGTCTCTTATCCCTTCTTAATTCCTTTAATTTAATTTAATTTAATTTAATTTAATTCCTTGGCTTCCTGTTCCTTACAGGTCATTCCTGTCAGGTCAGCATATGCCTCTTTGTTAAGTTCTAGTCTTTGTTATTTACCTCTCTTTGCTCCTGTTTTCCTGACTGTAACGGAGATCTCATACAATGTTCTCTCTCTCTCTCTCTCTCTCTCTCTCTCTCTCTCTCTCTCTCTCTCTTTCTCTCTCTCTCTCTCTTTCTCTCTCTCTCTCTCTCTCTCTCTCTCTCTATATATATATATATATATATATATATATATATATATATATATATATCCCTATGTTCCTCCTTTTATTTTCTTTGCTTCCTTTGGATGTTATTCAATTATCACATCCTCATCCTGTCACCTATCCTTTTCCCATAGTTTGCCTCTGCCCTGGTTTACCCTTCTGTCTCACTACACATCTCTGAGTCTGACTCTGGTCTCTGTCTTTGTCAACTTGTCCATGGATCTCACCACTTGTGCTTTGTCCTTCTGCTCATCATGCTTTCTATTTCTATACAGCTTCACTTCCTTTTGCCTGTCTCTCCTATCTCAGACCTCTTTCTAATCCTCTTCATCTCAATTTCCACTTCTCACTTTTAATCTCTTCATTTGCCACTGTCATCTACCTCTCCTGAGTCTGCTGAAGCTTTGCTCTTCCTTCCAGTCTTAGCTCACTTCTTTCCAGACCTCTATCTGTACACATCTGTCTTTTTCATTCTCTCTTCCTTCCTTTGTTTCTTCTCCTCTGCATTTTCTTATCGACTTATACTAACTTTCTTACTGACTTACCCTGTCTTTCTTTCTAACTTATGTTTCTACCTGTTACCTTGGTCAAATTGGTGAAGCAACTTCTAGCCCCACAGAGATGAGACCCACCACCAGAGCCTGTCAACAGACTTTTCAGATGCTCCCTACCTTGTGCAGGAGAAGCCCTGAGTGGGCAGATGCCTCCCTTGCTGGAGCTTGGAACAGATTCATGGCCAGCAGCTAGGGGCAGGGGGGATGGGAATGAGGGCAGGGCCACCCAATAAGACACACGGGGTAAGGGAGGGAGCACAGCACTCACAGCCTACTGCACTCCACTGGCTGCTCTCTAGAGTTGGATAGTGAGAGGCAGGGTGGCTGAGGATCTGAAAGGAAGAGGTCAGCATTGGGGTCTGACAGGATTCTTAGGCTTTTCATGGAGGGCATAACTCAAAACAGTCATCAGTCATCAGTCCAAGTCCAAACACAGAGGCACACAAGACATACACAGGAACCACCCAGATAAAGTGACACAGCAATTCCACCAAAACAGAAAGTAACCAACCAAACAAGACCAGTACAGGGCACCCCAGATGTGATTCCAATAGAAGCCTAATACTATACCAGGAGGTAGCTGCCTCTCAGCTACCTCTGGGTTAGGAAGGACCACTTCTGATCCAACCCCCCAGCAGGACTCTGGAGCATCCTCCAGTGTCCCATGGTCCATGATCACAAAGACACCCAGATGGGGTCTCTCATGAGAATCTTGGAAACTGAATAACAGTTAGTGCCCCCAGGACCAAAACCAGACCTGAAACCAGAACGTGAAAACAGTAGTTCTCTCCCAGGACCTAACAGACACAGACAAGACAAACAGACAGACAGCAGATAGACAGACAGACAAACGGACAGGGATCCCATGTTACCTCTGATGCACAGTGTCTGTGTCCCTCTGAGGAGGGTCTTCCCAGCCAATGTACAAAATCTTGGAATCTGCCAAGAGACCCTCACTCACAAAGACCACAGAGACTGCCATTGCTGAAAACCACAAAAGGATTTTAATTATTCCAACATGTATGGAACACCCTTCAGCACACAGACAAGAGAAGAGACCTGGAACAACGAAATAACACACATTTTACACCTTATAAGGTATCAGATTTAGGCAACAGGGTAGCTGGCTTATTCTAATTGGTGTAGCAAGTAACATTTTCAGGCATTGGTTGGTTTGTCAAGGGTGACTAAATAACCCTTTGGCCTAGTTACTCACTTTGCCTGCCCTTATGATGGGTTATCAGCAAAGCAGCAGTACAGTTTGAACTTATGGGTCAGCTATTAATGTCACAGCTATTAACATCACAGGGAATTCTAGCAAGGTCAGGGCAGTTTGTGGTCTTTCTCATAATTCAGTGTGGGGCAGGGTAGGAGGATTTTTTTGGAAACTGCTAATTTGTTATGGTTATTTTTTCTCAGAAGAGCTCATTTTGTTTTGGCAACTATAGACTCAGTCATTTTGACAGCTATGCTTCTGAAAGTTCCTTCAGAGAGGAAGGGGCGAGGTGGTCTTGAACTTATATTAGGTTCTACAATAGCCTCCTGTTTTGTCTTTTTGACAGTGTCCATTGCCTTACAGATAGTTTTCAATTTCACGAGATCACTTATATTAATTGTTGATTTTAGTGCCTGAGATTTTGGTATTCTGCTCAGGAACTTGTCTTATGTGACAATGCATTCAGGTCTGTTTGAAAGTTTCTTTTCAATCAGATTTTGCGTTTTGAGTTTTGTGTTTAGGTCTTTGATCCACTTGAACTTGAGTTTTCTGCAGGGTGCAGAAAGTATGGATCGATTTGCATTCTTCCACATGCAGACATTCAGTTAGACAAGTAATATTTGTTGAAGATGGTTACTTTTTTCCTATTTTGATTTCCTTAGGGGTTGTAGGTCTAGTTAAATTGTTTACCCCATCTTGATTTAAATTTGGTAATGGTATTTGTCAAGAAAATTGTCCATTTTATTTAGATTTTCCATTTTGTTGTGCATAGATTTTTGAAGTGAGACCTTATTTTCTTTTGGATTTTCTCACAGTGAGTTATTTCTCCCTTTTCATTTCTGATTTTGTTAATGTGGATATTTTCTCTTTGCCTTTTAGCTAATCTCATGATGAGTTTGTCTATCTTGTTGATTTTCTCAAAGAAACAAGCCTTTATTTTGTTGACTCATTCTACTTTTCTCTTTGTTTCTATTTTATTGATTTCATCCCTGCGTTTAATTATTGTTATCTACTGTTGGATATGTTTGTCTCTTTTTGTTCTAGAGCTTTCAGGTGTGCTGTTAAATTGATAGTATGTGAATTCAACAATTTATTTATGGAGGTGAGTGCTATGTACTTTCATCTGAATACTGCTTTCATTTTGTCCTTGAATTTTAGAACGTTTTTAATTCTTTTCTTTATTTCTGTCTTGAGTCAGTGTTTACTCAACAGAAGAAAATTGAGTTTCTACAAACTTGTAGACTTTCTTTAGTTTCTGATTTTACTGATGTCCAGATTTATTCTATGACTCAATGATAGAATATACGATGTTACTTCAAATTTCTTGTATCAGATGAGACTTGGTTTGTGAGCAAATACATGTTCAATTTTGAATAAGGTTTTCTTCTTATTAAGATGAGAAGGTATCTTCTTCTGTGTTTGGCTGAAATGTTACTTCCCTTTGAGTTATAACCTCTGTTAGTTCCATTGTTTCTCTGATTAGTTTCTGTCTTGGCAACCTGTTTATTGGTATGACTTGGGTGTTATTGTCTTTTATTGTTAATGGGTTGAGTTCAATATGTGATTTATATTTTAGGAATGTTTCTTTTACAAATATGGGTACCCTTGCATTTGTGACTTTGACATTCAGAATACAGATGTCATCTTCGTAGATTTTTCCTTCCAAAACAAAACAAAAGCCAAACAAACAAACAACAACAACAACAACAAACAGGTATCCAAGACCTCTGACACATATACAGCATAGGACTGCCTGGTCTGTCCTCAGTGAAAGAAGATGCATGCCATTCCTCAGAAGACTTGAGGCCCCAGAGAGTGGATAGACCTGGAAGGCATGGGAGTGGAATGTAGGAATGGGGACATCCTCTTGGGGATGGAGGTGGGGGGAGTGGAGAGAAATGTGATGTGGAACTGTGGGTGGGTGGACCAAGAGAGGCTAATGAATAGTTTATAAAAAGAATGTGGAGCATAAATGTCAGACGACATAGAGATTTCATATAGACATGTTTTAACTGCCAGCATAGGAATATTTATATGTTCAATAATGATTATAATTTTATATATCTTCTTTAAGAAAGGTGAGGGAAAGACAGACTTAAATAAAAGGTAACTGAAAGATGGAGTGTTACAATCCATAGAATAAAGTTTAGCAAGTTCTTTAACTCAGAATGAAGAATCTTCAATAGAAACCAACTTGAAGCCTAATATGATAGCCCAAAATGTAGTTAGAGATGAACAAAATCCACAAAGACTAAGCAATTTGAATGGTGAGTCAAAGAACTGCAACTTACTGAGTTAAGATTGCAGATTATATGTGATGCCACCTTAGAACAATATCATACAGTAGCTTATGTATTTCATTTTGTGGAGTTTGAAATTTTAAAATATGTAAATGCATGATATATTATACAATAGATACATATTCAAAATTCCAAAGGGCTTTTTCCTCTAATTCTGAAAAGGATGATTCTGAGATTACCCATTTAATACAGATAATGACTATCTTAGAGATGCCTTTGCAAATTGAAGCTGAAGATGATTCAGCATATGTATATAATAAAATAAAACAGTTTTTGAGTCTATGTGGTACAGAACATGTTACAGATAAATCTAAGAATCCTACAGGTCAAATAATTTAAAAAGAATCTACCTATACTTTAAAAGAAATCTTTATAGAACAGAAGGTGAATATGAGATCTCCCAGAGATATATTACAAATTTCCTCTATATTTTTTCAATGGTAATGAATAACAATAGTACAGCTGCTCAGAGATGTTACATTAAAAGTTCTTAATTAAATCATTCTGTTTATATTAAGTATGTCCTAACTTCAGAATGGAGGGAAGGGAATGTGTTACATTGAGGAAGATGTTTTGTATTTGTTTGACAGGGAAAGATAGGCTGTAGATTCCTTTCAAATTGATAAAAATTGCTTTGTCAAAGGAGAGACACCCTCAAGAAACTGACTATCGACATGAAAGAAACAAAGAAGGCTAATGAAATAGCTAAGTTGTGTTTTTAATTTTTTTACATGGGAAAGATATGTACTCTGAAATTACCTGAGAGATGAAAGTGTCTATAGACAGAAATTCAGTTAAGCATAGCCAATAAATCTTGTTGGCTATAGAATCCTCAGGAATTATCATGACATCTTTGCAAATGGGATACACAGAAATTTATATTAGACTTTGGTTATATAATTCAAATTAATGTATAAAGAAAGATGGATGCCTTATCTAGTCAAACAGAAAACAGAGAATAATTTTTAATTCATCTGTGCACACTGTATATTTCATAATATGTTATTCCAGAAATGTATATTTTTGTGAAATTTTATGTTTGTATTTCTATTTCCTGATAGTCAGGGATTTGGTGGAGTCATTTCAACAGGTTGAACTTGGTGCTAGCAGGCCTTCCAGTGCAAGGAGAGCTGTAATGTGGAAAAGGTGCACACATGGCACAAGTCACTTCTCACAGGTGATGGGCTTGACCCAGGGGGACTTTGAAGTCAGGAAATTTGGGTGCAGGTTTGGAGAGAAGTCTTGCTTGGTTATGTCTAGTGCCTGCAGGGCTCTGACAATTCATAAATTTTCTCTCTTAAATTTCCTTCCCCTTGTGTATATTGTTAGGAATTGGAGATCTACTTAGTTCACACTTTTTTAACACACAATAATGTTAATTACTGTTGCTAAACTGCTGCTATTTAACTTGGAAGAGCTAATCCAACTAAGACCTGAGAATTTTGTTGTGTGGTCAGTGTTTCACTTTCCCAGCTTGGGTACTTATTTTATTTTGTAACAGAGACTTCATGTTCAACTGCACCTCAAATGATGGGAATTCATACTTTTTTTTTTTTTTTTTTTTTAGAAAGAACAGTATTCCAGATCATAGAAACAATTCTATATTTCATAGACTAGGTATTACTTTTTATGTTTTGAACCACTGAACTATACACACACACACACACACACACACACACACACACACATTCCAGAGGTGGATAGTTGATAGCTGGATTTTGGTATATTTCTTTTAAATTTCCAAAAAAAATATTATGCATTGTTTTCTATCCTCTATTCTTTTCTTGTACCTACCATGTACATGTACCTTTTCTCCTCAGTTTCACTAAATCTTGATTTATTTTTACGTTTTGAGAGGAATCATTTCAAAATGTGAGGTAGTACCTCATTCAAGTTGCAATATGCCTGGTCACATTTATCTTAATACTTTTTTTTTTTTATTATTCATGCATTTCATGGAAATGTAAGGATTTCATTTTTCAGTGTAGATAAATAATTTTCGATTGTTTATATTTCTCATTATGTTCATACCCTTTCTGGCTGGCAGGAAATGTACTTTTATTCCATATCTTAACTACGACCAGTTATACAATTCATATGGATTTGGGGACTAGAAAGATAACTGAGCAGTTAAGAGTACTGGCTGATCTTCCAGAGATCCTGAGTTCAATTTCCAGCAACAACATGATGGTTCACAACTATCTGTAATGGAATCCAATGTCGTCTTCTGGTGTGTGTCTGAAGATATTGACTGTATATATATGTATATATAATATTTTTTTAAAAATTTGCATGTGTGTACAAGTAATATATAAATATGTTGATTTTATCATTCATATATATCCCTTGACATTTGATAGTTGAGTTATATGATGATATAAAAATAAGTTTTAAGAATCCGGTATAACCTTCCCATAATGAGTTCACCAGTATAAATTCTAGATAATAGTGGAAATTTTTCCATTTTTCTTGACAAACTTGTTGATATTTTGATTTTGCATAAAGATTTTCCAAACTTGTTTATAATCACATAAATTTGAATTATCTAAATTATAAATCATACTGAATAGTGAACAATGTTTCAAGTATTTGTTGACTGCTCATACTTTTGCTTTGTGAAGTTTTGCCTGAGATGAATTTATCATTCTTTTTAAACTATGCATGAAAATTTGGGGGTTTAATTTATAAATTCTGTATATATCTTTAATATTAATCCTTTCCCAGAGACTTACAAACAAATATTACTTTATATTTTACAGTTGGTCTACTTGTTCTTCTGATAGATTATTCTTATATACACAAACATTATTTTGGTTTATTCCTATTTATTGCTTGTTGGTTTTCTTTTTTGTGAAATTTGTAGTTCTGTGTCTGTACTAAATTGTTGATAAATTGGACCTCATGAAACTGAAATTTTTATGGATGACAAAGGACACAATTGTTCATGCAAAGTGGCTGCCTATGGAATAAGAAAATACTTTTGCTAACAACATATCTATTGAGGTATAAAAATATATGAATAACTCAAAAACTAGACATCAAGAGAATAAATAACCCAATTAAAAATGGCGTATAGATATAAATGCAAAATTCTCAACTGAGGAAATACAAGTTACTGAAAAAAACACTCAGAGCAGTGTCTCTCAACCTTCATACTGATCCAACCCTTTAATACATTCTCATGTTATAATGACCTACAATCCTAAAATTATTCTCCTTGCAAATTCATGACTGTAATTTTGTTGTTATTATGAGTTATAATGTAATTATTTTATAGAACTTTGTAAAAATCCCATTGGTTAAGAACCACTGTTGGTATTCTGTCTAAACTTCACCCCCACAGTTCCTGGCAGTAGCCAGGTATGCTGCTCCCCACAGTTACCTGGCAACAGCCAGGTAGCCTTGGACCAGTATAAAAGGGGGTACTTGGCCCCTCCTCTCTCTCTCTTATGATCTTGCCTCTCTCTTTCCTTTTGCCCCCTTGCTCCCCTTTCCCCTTCCCCCTCTCCAGATGGTCATGGATGTCCCCCATGTCTCTATTCTCTCGTTCTTTCTGTCTGTACTACTCTCTCAACTCCCTTCCCCATGCCCTAAATAAATTCTATTCTATACTATACCAGTGTGTGTCTGGTCCCTCAGGGGTAAGGGATGCCTTGGCATGGATCTGCTGAAGCACCTCATTTCCCTACACCCCAACAGAACATATTCTAATAGCCCTTTCTCTTTTTTTGATCACAAAAACCACTATCATAGAAACCTGTTTGCTTTTTATTGAAATACATAAAGAAAGTTGGTCTGATTAGAACGAAAGGTGGGGAATACCTGGGAGAAGTAGCAGAAGTGAAAAGAGTAATCCAGGCATATTATGACAAAATACTTTATTTTCAATGAAGAGAAAAATAAAAGACACAGCCTTACACATAAGTAAAACAAAATCTTTTCATTTAATTATTGATTTCTATCTTAGCCTTAATTTTCTGTTTTTAAATTAATCTTTCAATGTTAGATTATTTACCTGAAAATTTCTGTTTATATATATACCAATTGATCTAAATTTTCCTTACATTTTTATATTTTTTGTGGTTTCTTTCAGTTTCTTTGCTTTCTGAAAAATTTTAATTTCACTTTCTTCCTCAAATAAATGAACCTCAGTTAGATGCTTATAATTTTGAATCTGCATTTATATAATTGAAATATATTTTGCTGATCTCATTTCATTCTCATTGTAATCAGAAACTGTAAAGTCTACTAACTTACATAAAGAGAATTTTTGAGTTATTCTTTAATCTGATATATGGTGTCATACATGATATATTGTAGAATAATTCCATCTGTTGATGTGGTAAAATGTATTCTGTTAGTAGCGAGTTGCGTGTAAATGTTCATTCAATCCATTTTATTCAAGGTTTATTTGTATAAGTCTAACTTCCATTATGGTGAAGATTATAAACCTTATAAAATCAAAATAAGTGTACTGATGATTCTGTTTGACTAACTGGGTATATCAAACACTCTCCAGGGTGATGTGTTAGAATGGTAGGTCATGTCTCAACAGCACAGTAGGCCATAGCAGTTCCATGGGAAGAGGTTTTATTGGGAGGAAAAAACAAGGTGGTGGCAGAAAGATAAGAAGGGGAGAAGAGAGAGGGGGAAGGGGCATTTCCCTTATTTTTATATGGAAAATGACATAACAAAAATAAAATTGGGAGCTGAGGTAAGTGGATTCTGGGGATCTACTGCAGGTCATGCTGTCAACTATGTGATGTTATAGATTTTGGAGGTCCGGATGCCAACACAGGGTATACACAACATGCAATAATACTTTTACAAACCTAAATACAATCATTAGTTTGCCTGTTTTTATTTTCATTTTTTATTTGTCTTTCTTGCTTTTTGATTTTGTTGCTTTTTCTCTTTAAAAATATAGAAAGGATATAAGGTTTTGTAGGTAGAGATAGAAGGTCTGAGAGGAGTTGAGGGAGAAAGGAAAGAATATGATTAAATTCATTTCAGAAAAACATTTTTGAAGTCAGTAATGTGTTGGGGCTAATAGTGAATCAAAGCATGGGGAAAGAAATTGTTTATACTATGCTAAAATGAAGCAGAAAATAAAGAATTGCCCTGATTCTGGTGTAACTCTAAATTGAGTACCTACTGTCCCATTTCATTTTCCTAAGTACCATACCCTAATGTTTCCTGTCATCTGCACCACTAACTGGGAAATGAGGCATTTGGTATAAAAGCTGCTCAAGGACCAGTCTGGATTTGTTGATAGTTTGTTCTGATGATTGTTCTATTAATGGAACAGATTACTAAAATTCTTCACTTAGAATATATTTAAGTGGCAATATTTTAACTTTCCTTTTACAGGAATATCAGTGAAGAAACCATATCCAATCTAATAAGTAATATATGAAAGGCAATGAACATAGATCAGTGTGTAAGGACATTTGTACTACAAACTCAAATATCTGATTTCAAATCTTTAGCCACCATGTAAAAAGTAGGTATGGCTGAACATGTGTAAAACCTCAGCTGAGGAAAAAGACAACTTTATCCCAAGAGCACATATATTCCTGTGATTCTACCTTATACCAATCAGAATGGCTAAGACAAAAAACTCAGATGACAGCACATGTTGGCATGATATAGAGAAAGAACAACCCTCCTCCACTGCTGGTGGGATTGCAAACTAGTACAACCACTCTGGAAATTTCAGTTTTGCAAGAGAGGATTTAGACTGAGGTACATTTGTTTCATTGTTGCCCAGGTTCTGTGAAAACTCTTGGGGATAGTGAAGTGTAGCAGCTTTGGAATACTCTAAGAATTACACGGCATGGTTTAACCTCACTTCCCCCATTTTATTGGTTTGCTTATCTTGAAAGGGTTTCTCTGAATAACAGAACCCAGGGGAACTCACAGACATCCACCTTCCTCAACTTTAATGATGGGATTAAAGTCATGCCTGAATTTTAATTAGTTAATTAATTATTTAGTTAATTTTTACATTAGTAGAGATGGTTGCTTCAATTCTGATATGGTCATCAGCCAAGATGGAAACTAGCTACATGCTTCCTAAATATATTTTTCAGGAGAAGACTTGAATATAACTTATATGTATAGTATGCTGTAGTAGATCTGTTTTTCTAAGCAAAAGTTGAATCACATATATAGTATGTTGTAGCAATTTAAGATAAACTAAATAAATATTTTATTGTTACAATTATTATTTTTTGCTATGTCATGCATGTATTTCAATCATACACAATGAACTTTCAAATCCTGAGACAGTGTAATAAATAGGTGATAAAAGGTCACTGTAGATTTATTTTTTATTTTTTTTATTAGGTATTTCCTCATTTACATTTTCAATGCTATCCCAAAAGTTCCCCATACACTCCCCCCACTCCCCTACCCACCCACTCCCCCTTTTTGGCCCTGGCGTTCCCCTGTACTGGGGCATACAAAGTTTGCAAGTCCAATGGGCCTCTCTTTCCAGTGATGGCCAGCTAGGCCATCTTTTGATACATATGCAGCTAGAGTCAAGAGCTCTGGGGTACTGGTTATTTCACATTGTTGTTCCATCTATAGGGTTGCAGATCCCTTTAGCTCCTTGGGTATTTTCTCTAGCTCCTCCATTGTGGGCCATGTGATCCATCCAATAGCTGACTGTGAGCATCCACTTCTGTATTTCGCAGGCATTGGCATAGACTCTCTAGAGACAGCTATATCAGAGTCCTATCAGCAAAATCTTGCTAGTGTATGCAATGGTGTCAGTTTTTGGAGGCTGATTATGGGATGGATCCCTGGATATGGCACTCTCTAGAAGGTCTATCCTTTTGTCTCAGTTCCAAACTTTGTCTCTGTAACTCCTTCCATGGGTGTTTTCTACCCAATTCTAAGACGGGGCAAAGTATCCACACTTTGGTCTTCGTTCTTCTTAAGTTTCATGTGTTTTGCAAATTGTAACTTATATCCTGGGTATTCGAAGTTAATGGCTAATATCCAAATATTAGTGAGTACATATCATTTGAGTTCTTTTGTGATTGGGTTGCCTCACTCAGGATAATGCCCTCCAGATCCAACCATTTGCCTAGGAATTTCATAAATTCATACGTTTTAATAGCTGAGTAGTTCTCCATTGTGTAAATGTACCACATTTTTGTATCCATTCCTTTGTTGAGGGGCATCTAGGTTCTTTCCAGCTTCTGGCTATTATAAATAAGGCTGCTATGAACATAGTGGAGCATGTTTCTTTCTTACTAGTTGGAACGTCTTCTGGATATATGCACAGGAGAGGTATTGCTGGATCCTCCGATAGTACCATGTCCAATTTCCTGAGGAACTGCCAGACTGATTTCCAGAGTGGTTGTACAAGCTTGCAATCCCACCAACAGTGGAGGAGTGTTCCTCTTTCTCCACATCCTCGCCAGCATCTGCTGTCACCTGAATTTTTCATCTTAGCCATTCTGACTGGTGTGAGATGGAATCTCAGGGTTGTTTTGATTTGTATTTCTCTGATGATTAAGGATGCTGAGAATTTTTTCAGGTGCTCCTCAGCCATTCGGCATTTCTCAGGTGAGAATTCTTGGTTTAGTTCTGAGCCCCATTTTTTAATGGGGTTATTTGATTTTCTGGAGTCCACCTTCTTGAGTTCTTCATATATATTGGATATTAGTCCTCTATCTGATTTAGAATAGGTAAAGATACTTTCCCAATCTGTTGGTGGCCTTTTTGTCTTATTGATGGTGTCTTTTACCTTACAGAAGCTTTGCAATTTCATGAGGTCCCATTTATCGATTCTTGATCTTACAGCACAAGCCATTGCTGTTCTATTCAGGACATTTTCCCCTGTGCCAATATCTTCGAGGCTTTTCCCCACTTTCTCCTCTATAAGTTTCAGTGTCTCTGGATTTATGTGGAGCTCCTTGATCCACTTAGATTTTACCTTAGTACAAGGAGATTGGAATGGATCAATTCACATTCTTCTACATGATAACCACCAGTTGTTCCAGCACCATTTTTTTGAAAATGCTGTCTTTTTTACACTGGATGGTTTTAGCTCCCTTGTCGAAGATTCAGTGACCATAGGTGTATGGGTTCATTTCTGGGTCTTCAATTCTATTCCATTGGTCTACTTTTCTGTCGTTATTCCAGTACCATGCCATTTTTATCATAATTGCTCTGTAGTAAAGCTTTAGGTCAGGCATGGTGATTCCACCAGAGGTTCTTTTATCCTTGAGAAGAGTTTTTGCTATCCTAGGTTTTTTGTTATTCCAGATGAATTTGCAGATTGTTCTTTCTAATTCGTTGAAGAATTGAGTTGGAATTTTGATATGGATTGCTTTGAATCTGTAGATTGCTTTTGGCAAGATAGCCATTTTTACAATGTTAATCCTGCCAATCCATGAGCATGGGAGATCTTTCCATCTTCTGAGAACTTCTTTAATTTCTTTCTTCAGAGACTTGAAGTTCTTATCATATAGATCTTTCACTTCCTTAGTTACAGTCACGCCAAGGTATTTTATATTATTTGTGACTATTAAGAAGGGTGATGTTTCCCTAATTACTTTCTCAGCCTGTTTATTCTTTGTGTAGAGAAAGGCCTTTGACTTGTTTGAGTTAATTTTATATCCAGCTACTTCATGGAAGCTGTTTATCAGGTTTAGGAGTTCTCTGTTGGAATTTTTAGGGTCACTTATATATATTATCATATCATCTGCAAAAAGTGATATTTTGACTTCTTCTTTTCCAATTTGTATCCCCTTGATCTCCTTTTGTTGTCGAATTGCTCTGGCTAGGACTTCAAGTACAATGTTGAATAGGTAGGGAGAAAGTGGGCAGCCTTTTCTAGTCCCTGATTTTAGTGGGATTGCTTCCAGCTTCTCTCCATTTACTTTGATGTTGGCTACTGGTTTGCTGTAGATTGCTTTTTTCATGTTTAGGTATGGGCCTTGAATTATGATCTTTCCAATACCTTTATCATGAATGGGTGTTGGATTTTGTCAAATGATTTCTCCGCATCTAACGAGATGATCATGTGTTTTTTTTTTCTTTGAGTTTATTTATATACTGGATTACGTTGATGGATTTCTGTATATTAAACCATCCCTGCATCCCTCGAATAAAACCTACTTGGCCAGGATGGATGATTGTTTTAATGTGTTCTTGGAGTCAGTTAGTGAGAATTTATTGAGTATTTTTGCATCAATATTCATAAGGGAAATTGATCTGATATTCTCTATCTTTATTGGATCTTTCTGTGGTTTAGGTATCAGAGTAATTGTGGCGTCATAGAATGAGTTGGGTAGAGTACCTTCTACTTCTATTTTGTGGAATAGTTTGTGCAGAACTGGAATTAGATCTTCTTTGAAGGTCTGGTAGAACTCTGCACTAAACCCATCTGGTCCTGGCCTTTTTTTGGTTGGGAGACAATTAATGACTGCTTCTATTTCTTTAGGGGATATGGGACTGTTTAGGTTGTTAACTTGATCCTGGTTTAACTTTGGTACCTGATATCTGTCTAGAAATTTGTCCATTTCGTCCAGGTTTTCCAGTATTTTTGAGTATAGCCTTTTGTAGAAGGATCTGATGGTGTTTTGGATTTCTTCAGGGTTTGTTGTTATGTCTCCCTTCTCATTTCTGATTTTGTTAATTAGGATGCTGTCCCTCTGCCCTCTAGTGAGTTTGGCTAAGGGTCTATCTATCTTGTTGATTTTCTCAAAGAACCACCTCCTTGTTTGTTTGATTCTTTGAATAGTTCTTCTTGTTTCCACTTGGTTGATTTCACCCCTGAGTTTGATTATTTCCTGCTGTCTACTCCTCTTGGGTGAATTTGCTTCCTTTTTTTCTAGAGCTTTTAGGTGCGTTCTCAAGCTGCTAGTGTGTGCTCTCCCCAGTTTCTTTTTGGAGGTACTCAGAGCTATGGGTTTCCCTCTTAGAAATGTTTTCATAGTGTCCCATAAGTTTGGGTATGTTGTGGCTTCATTTTTATTAACCTCCAAAGAGTCTTTAATTTCTTTCTTTATTCCTTCTTTGACCAAGGTATCATTGAGAAGAGTGTTGTTCATTTTCCACGTGAATGTTGGCTTTCCATTATTTATGTTGTTATTGAAGATCTGCTTTAGTCCATGATGGTCTGATAGGATTCATGGGACGATTTCAATATTTTTGTATGTGTTGAGGCCTGTTTTTCTACCAATTATATGGTCAGTTTTGGAGAAGGTACCATGAGGTGATGAGAAGACAGTATATCCTTTTGTTTTAGGATAAAATGTTTTTTAGATATCTGTTAAGTCCATTTGTTTCATCACTTCTGTTAGTTTCACTGTGCCATGTAATTTTATACTCCCTGCAAGTCTCCTTCTGTCTTCATCAAACATGCAAACCTTGAAAAATACAAGGTTCTTTGAGAAAAACAATACACTAGACAAACACATAGTCACAATCACTAAAAGAGAGAGGTAGAAATAAACAAAATGTTACATTGACGGAATTCAAAGTATCATTAGGTCTTATGTCAGCAACCTGTACTACATAAAATTGGAAAATCTAAATGAAATTGACATATATCACTTATCTAAGTTAAATCAAGATCATGTCAATGATTTAAATAAACCCATAACAAACACCCTGCCCCCCTAAAGCCAAGGGCCTCATGTTTTTATTGCAGAATCCTACTAGACTTTGAAAGAAGTGCTAAAAAAACAACAATGCCCCAATGATTTCATATAACAGAAACAAAGGACACTGTCAAATTAAATCTAAGAGGACAAAGTGTGGGGAGCCACCCTCACATTCGCCTTTACAAGATGGTGCTGACATCCTGTGTTCTAAATGGTAAACAAATAATCTGCGCATGTGCCAAGGGTAGTTCTCCACTCCATGTGCTCTGCCTTCCCCATGATGACAACTAGGCCAATGGGCTGCAGCCAATCAGGGAGCGACACGTCTAGGCGAAGGATAATTCTCCTTAAAAGGGACGGGGTTTTGCCATTCTCTCTCTTGCTCCTGAAGATGTAAGCAATAAAGCTTTTGCCGCAGAAGATTCCGGTTTGTTGCGTCTTTCTTGCCGGCGGACACAAAAGCTCAGAATAAGTGGTGCTGACACCCAGGAACTACCATCAGACTGGCACAAGGAAGATCCCTCATTCCGGAACCAGAACTGGGAGTCACGGTCACGTTACAGCTTTATAAGGTATGTCTAGCCTTGAACTTTCTAATGAAATTCAAGACAGTCTATCAGAAGTAAAGTGGGGAACAGCTTTACAAGGTATGTCTGGCCTTGAACTTTCTAACGAAATTCAGGACAGTCTATCAGAAGTAAAGCGGGGAACAGCTTTACAAGGTATGTCTGGCCTTGAACTTTCTCCAGTGTTAGGAGCCTTTTTGTTCCTTTTCACATGTTATCAAGTGGTTAAGGCAGGGTGGAGAATTCTGGACGAAATTCAAGACAGTCTATCAGAAGTAAAGTGGGGAGAGAGAGTAGGAGCAAAGAGGAAACATGGTGCACCAACTAAGTATACAGGCCTTTCCACGGGTCTTGAACCAGAGGAAAAGTTAAGGTCAGGTAAAAATACCTGGGGAGAGATTGGAAGGAAAGAGGAGAAAAATAAGAGAGAAAAGTACCAGCCAGATAAAATGCTAGCTAATCAGTCAAGGAAAAAGCCAAAAGCGGCTGGCGAAGGCCAGTGTGCTGCTCGGCCTCCGGGCAGTCGGCTTCAAGGTCATAGTGCACCTCTGCCCTATGCGGAGCACCCACCCTGCGTAGTGCGTCTGCCCTTCGCAGAGAGGCAATGGGCAGAGAGGCAATGAGCAGACTAGTTCATTCCCAGAGAGGAACAAAGGAAAATGCAACAGGCATTTCTGGTCTTTGAAGGAGCCAAGCAGTGGTGGCTCACGCCGTTAATTCCAGCACTTGGGAGACAGAGGCAGGCTCTTGCAGCCTACAAGGTCTTATTGTCCACCCTGGAGTTGTAGATCAGGATTATAAAGGGGAACTTCAGGTTCTCTGTTCTTGTCCTCAAATTGTCTTTTCTATATCACAAGGGGACAGAATAGCTCAACTAATAATTTTGCCAAGGCTACATGGCTGTTTTCCATCCGCTGGTATTCCTCCAGCTGCCAGAGGGATTGGTTCTACTGAAAATTATTCTGATTACTTAATAATGCCTTTAGATTGTTGTCAAAGTTTATCTACTCCTCATGTAGGGGTAAACCCCCGTGGCGTCAGGCCATTACAGGTCTGGCAAATGGATGTCACGCATATTTCCTCCTTTGGGAGAAATCAATATTTACATGTCTCTATTGACACCTGCTCTGGCATCATGTTTGCCTCTCCTTTAACCAGAGAAAAAGCCTCACATGTGATTCAACATTGCCTTGAGGCATGGAGTGCTTGGGGGAAACTCAAACTCCTTAAGACTGATAATGGACCAGCTTATACATCTCAAAAATTCCAGCAGTTCTGCCGTCAGATGGATGTGACCCACCTGACTGGACTTCCATACAACCCTCAAGGACAGGGTATTGTTGAGCGTGCGCATCGCACCCTCAAATCCTATCTATTAAAACAGAAAGAGGGAGTCGAGGCTCTACCCTGAGTACCAAGAGTGTCTGTGTCTATGGCACTCTTTACATTCAATTTTTAAAATCTTGATGCTCATGGCTATACTGCAGCTGAACGTCATTGTTCAGAGCCAGATAGGCCCAATGAGATGGTTAAATGGAAAGATGTTTTATGTAACAAATGGAAAGGACCGGATCTTATTTTGATAAGATCCAGGGGAGCTGTTTGTGTTTTTCCACAGAATGAAGACAACCCATTTTGGATACCAGAAAGACTCACCCGAAAAATCCAGACTGACCAAGGGAATACTGATGTCCCTTGTCTTGGTGATGTCCAGGGCGACAATAACAAAGAGAGAGCAGCGTTGGGAGATAATGTCGACATTTCCACTCCCAATGCCGGTGATGTATAATGTTCAAGTATTCCCCTGCTTTTTTACCACTAACAAGGAACTGGGTTTGGCCTTGTTCAGACAGTCTTGGCTCTGTCTGGACAGGTCCAGACTACTAACACCATTAACACATTGTCAGCCTTGGTGACCACAGTCATGGATAAACAGGCCTCAGCTAATGTCAAGATACAGGGAGGTCTCATGCTAGTTAATCAATGCATAGATCTTGTCCAGAAACAACTAGATGTATTATGGCAAATAGCTCAGCTGGGATGTGAACAAAAGTTTCCGGGATTGTGTGTTACTTCCATTCAGTATGAGAAATTTACTAGGGCAGCTAATTTGTCAAAAAGTCTTTCTCAGTATATGTTACAGAATTGGACGGCTGAATTTGAACAGACCCTTCGGGAATTGAAACTTGCCATCATTCAGGTCAACTCCATGTGCTTGGACCTGTCCCTGACCAAAGGATTACCCAATTGGATCTCCTCAGCATTTTCCTTCTTTAAAGAATGTGTGGGGGTGGGATTATTTGGAGATACACTTTGCTGTGGATTAGTGTTGCTTCTCTGGTTGGTCTGTAAGCTTAAGGCCCAAACTAGGAGAGACAAGGTGGTTATTGCCCAGGCGCTTGCAGCACTAGAACATGGTACTTCCCCTGATATATGGTTATCTATGCTTAAGCAATAGGTCGCTGGCCATTCAGCTCTTGCACCCCATGAGGCTAGTCTCATTGCACGGGATAGAGTGAGTGCGCTTCAGCAGCCCGAGAGAGTTGTACGGCTAAGCACTGCAGTAGAAGGGCTCTGCGGTATGTATGAGCCTATTCTAGGGAGGCATGTCATCTTTCAAGAAGGTTGAGTGTTCAAGTGTCCTTCCCCCAGGAAAAACAACACGGGACCAGACCAGGACCCCTCTGGGTGATGAGCCTGGGAGGAGGTTTTGTGTACGGCTCCTTTACCTGTACACTGGGGATTTGACCTCTATCTCCACTCTCATTAGAATGGGTGGCCTATTGCTCCTAAATAAAAGAAAAGGGGGAAATGTGGGGAGCCGCCCTCACATTCGCCTTTACAAGATGGCGCTGACATCCTGTGTTCTAAATGATAAACAAATAATCTGCGCATGTGCCAAGGGTAGTTCTCCACTCCATGTGCTCTGTCTTCCCCATGACGACAACTCGGCCAATGGGCTGCAGCCAATCAGGGAGCGACACGTCCTAGGCGAAGGATAATTCTCCTTAAAAGGGATGGGGTTTTGCCATTCTCTCTCTTGCTCCTGAAGATGTAAGCAATAAAGCTTTTGCCACAGAAGATTCCGGTTTGCTGCGTCTTTCTTGCCGGCGGACACAAAAGCTCAGAATAACAAAGTTTCCCTGATACCTAAACCAGACAAAGACTCAATAAAGAAAGCATTTCATGAAATTTCTCTTATGAACTGTGATGCTAAAATATTCAAGAAAATGCTTGCAAGCTGAATGCTAGAACATATCAAAAACATCATCTACCATGATCAGGTAAGCTTTATGATCAAATATACAAAAATCTGTCAACATTAAAGAAATTGAAAGTTAAAAAAAACACATGAGCATCTTATAAGATGTTGAAAAAGTCTTTGAGAAAATAAAATATCCATTCATGTTAAAAGCAGAGAGATCAGGGATATAATGTGCATAACTAGGTACAATAAATGGAGCATACAATAATCCAATAGCCAACATCAAAGTAAATGAAGAGATATAGAAAGCAATTTCAATAAAATCGGGGAGAAGAAAAGAGTTCGCATTCTTTTCCTATGTATTCAGTATAGTACTTGATGTCTTAGCAATAACAATAAGGCAACTAAAGGAGATCAAGCACATATTAATTGGAACATAGAATTCATAGTATTGGTATTTTTAGATGATACAACCATGTATATAAGTGATCTCAAATATCCACAAATATCCACTCCTAAACACTGATAAACACCTTCAGCAATATGTATGGTTACAAAATTAACAACAACAACAACAAAATTCTGTAGATTAATACCCCTCATTTATGTAAATGATAAATGGACTGAGAATGAAATTAGTGAAACTACCCTTTACAATAGCTACAAATATTATAAAATATGTTGCTGTAACTCTAACCAATCAAGTGAAAGACCTGTACAGCAAGAACTTCAAGTCTCTGAAGAAAGAATTTGAGGAAGACATCAGAAGATAAGTATATCTCTCATGCTCACAGATTAACTGAGTGAAAATGGCCATTGTAACAAAGGAATCTACAAATTGAATGCAATTCGCATCAAAATTCCAATACAATTCTTTATAGACCTTGAAAAAAAATTTCCAAGTTCATATAGAAAAAATCAAACAAGCAAACAAAAAAGTAGCATGGATAAATCAATCCTGATCAATAAAAGAACTTTTTGAAGTATAACATCCTGACCTCAAGCTGTACAACAGAGCAATAATAATAAAAACTGCATGACATTGGTATAGAAACAGAAAGATCAGTGAATGGATCAGAACTGAAAACCCCGAATAAAGCCCACACACCTTTTGACCTTTTGCTAATACCAAAAAAAAAAAAAAAAAAAAAGCTTCTTCAACAAATGGTGCTTGTCAAACTGGATGTATTCAAGTAAAAGAATGCAATAGATCCATGTTTATCACCCTGCACAAAACTCAAATTCTATGGAATCAAGGACCCCACCATAAAACTAGACACACCAAATATAATAGAAGAGAAACTTCAGGATAATACTTCGTGAGCATTATACCATTAGTTCAGGCACCGAGATCAACAAATATATATATAAAGCCTGGGCTTCCAACCATGAGTATGCAGGAGCAGGACCTAGACCCCATACACATGTATAGCAAACATGTGTAGCATACTCTCCCTTCATGTGTATCCCCTGACAAATGAAGTGGAGTCTGTCTAGGTCTCTGTTTCCTCCAGTTGGATCCCCTTCCCCCTACCTAGACTGCCTGGTTGGATCTCAGTGGGAGGTCCATGTGCCTAATCCTCCTGGAACTAGGTACTACAGAGAGTGGTTGTACCCAAGGGGTCATTTCCTCTGAGGAGAAGGGAAATGGGCAATGGAAGGAGGAACATGCAATTGTTGAACCTAGAGAACAGGCAGGAATAGGGCTGTGATTGAGATACGTGGTGCATTTAAAAAAAGTTTAAAAATAATCATGAGATTTCTTTTTGAGAGCATAAAGACAAGGCATTATAGAGATAAAATATTTTCAAGAGTGTGAAGTAGACAATATTTAGTGATAATAGATTTTGGGAGTATTGAGCAAAGAAAGTTTAGATATAAGAGATTTGGATATAATTTGTGCAGTGGCAGAAGTTATTGTAGGAGAGAATTTGAAAATCAAGTATGCTGACTTTGGATTTTGAGCTTCACTAAGGCCAACCCATTTGCAGTAAGATAGCAAGGCTTTAATGAAATTTCTACATTTGGGGAGGAAAAGAGAAAAGGTTACAAATGGACATCCACCAGAAAATTATTTCCAATAAACATGAAGAGAGAGCTTAGTGACAAATATCAGAGTGAAAGAAAAGTGTTAAAAGCAGGAAAGTGAACATTAGGAGGATTGCAATACCATAGAAGACTAGAAATATAAGGAAGCTGAAGGACATAGCAGTCAGCTCATAGGAGGAGAAACGGAAAAGAAAATTTCAGGAGGGACCTAAAACATAGACAGGTAGATAGAGAAGGTAGAAAAGACAGCAGTTGAAGAGGCATATTGTAGAAGGATTTTGAAAAAAGGAAGGGTTTAAATAGAGGGCAAGAGAAAAGAGAAATGTCCATTTGGTGAGTTTCCAGGATGGAAGGATCCAGAAGCCAACAAGATGGAGAACATATTTATCCACTGGGCAACCAAAGAGAAGGTTGATGAAAGGACATAGCCTTTTCATGTGACAGACACCTAAGGAACATAGCAGGCTCCAGGAGCCAGAGAGACCCAAAGATGCCCAGAATCACAGTAGGGAAACATAACAGGTGGGGAGAAAAAGTTGCTGAAGAGGCAGACTCTAGAATCTGGAGTCAAATATAATGGGTGGCAGAAGCTCAGAAATCCATATACATCTTAAAAGGGTCAAATCAGCATTTTAGTGTAGTTATGGGACCAAGCCCCATTTATTGCCCATCCAGGAGGTTTTAGCAACAGATTTATGAAGTAGGGATTTTGGAACCATATGTGTAGTGTGAACATATGACTGCTTTAAGGTTTTTAATTGTAGATTTGAGAGTACCAATTGTGCTGGGAGAGAAAGTACTAGACTAAACATGACAAGTAGACAGAACTGGGTTATGGAGGATAGGACTATGAGAGGAAGAAACGGGATATTTTAGAAAGAAAAGCAAAAGAGGGTGCACCAAGAGAGGCAGACAAAGGAAGACAAAGAAGACTAAGGGCACAGACTTTTTAACTGTACCTTGTCACTATTAAAATAATATGTGGTAGTTCAATCACCAAATAGGGCAGAGATATTAACTACACCTGTTGTGTCTTAATCAGTATTGGGTTCCCTCGGGTGCAATAGCTACCAAATGTTGGATGTAGCTTTGTCAATGTAAATAGTTCAACTAGTCAAAAATTGACTATTCTGTTCTTTAGTATTATTATTAGCCAAGGTAAAGTTACAAATACTTGGCATGTTTGAGGGAGTGATGTGAAGCACAATTGGGTATTTATATGAAATTAGAAATACATTCTTGAATCTTCCTTGAGACTTATATATCACTAAGCTAATGAAATATAGGAAATATAGGAATCTTTTTGAAATTATTTATAGAAAAGTCTGTAATTCACATATGACTGTAATTAATGTCAAGTCTTATCATGTTGCCTTTCAAACAACAAAATAATTCATTTTCATTACAAGTAGGCATCTAGCTTGTAGTGTTTCGGTTGTGTACTTCTTTAGTTTGAATGATTCACTTAGGTACATTTTTATAGTACCCTGAACTTTTCCTGTAAGCTATAGAAATATGGAACAACTCTAAAGAGTGATCCTTTGAATGGCATTCTTTTTTTTCAGTTACTACAAACAAGTCCACAGACCAGCTAACAATAAATAGGTAGCAGAGCTCTTCTAAAGTAAGAGTCTGCTTGGATTCAGGGAGAGATGCTATCCTTTTGGTGTGACCCAAAATTTCAATAATATGAATGCAATTCTGTACTGCTGTCCTTATGGATGTCAAAAATATGCCTTTGTGTCACTATGAAAAAATATTGCTACAAAGGGAATTATGAATATTTTATTTTCCTGTTACACTCTATATGCCATTTTGCTAGATGTAGGCATAAGTACTTGCTTTTCACATAGTTTTCAAAACAGTTATTCAATCCCATTCTATTTAAAGATTAAAAATCATAATTCATACATTATCAATATTTTTATATTTACATATATTTGCTTTTTAAAGTTTTAATAATCATTCAATTCCTTTACATCATAAATGATAGCCCTTCCCAGTTACCGTTTCATAACCCAGCCATCCCATCTGCTCTCTCACCCCTCTGCTTTGCCTCTGTGAGGGTGCTCCCCCACCCATCTATCTGCTCCCACAACACTGCTATGGCATCCCCCTATTCTGAGACATCAAAACTCCACAGGACCAAGGGCTTCCCCTCCTAATGATTTCAGACAAGACCATCCTCTACTACATATGTATCTGGAGCCATGGATCCTTCCATGTACACTAGTAGGTTGGTGATCAAGTCCCTGGGAGATCTGGGTAGCCCAGCCAGCCAACATTGTTTTTCCTATGAAGTTGCAATGTGCCTCAACTCCTCCAGTCCTTCCCCCCACTCCCCCATTGGGATCCCAATGTTCAGTCTGATACTTGAGCATTCACACCTGCAAAAACTCCCAGGGAACAGCCACACTAGTTTCCTGTCAGCAAGCACCTCTTGGCAACAGCAACAGTGTCAGGAGTTGGTTTCTTCATACAGGATGGATCCCCAGGTGGAGCAGTACCTGGATGGATCTTCCTTCAGTCTATTCTCCATTTTCATGTCCCTGTCTTTCCTTTGGTCAAGAACATTTCTGGGTTAAAACTTTGAGATAGGTGGGGGCCCCATCCCTTAACAGGGGGCCATGCCTATCTACTAGATGTGGTTTCTATAGGTTCAATATCCTTTTCTATGTGAATTTCTGTTAAAGTCTTTCTCATTGGGTCCTGGGAGCCTCTCGCTATCATGGCATCTGCAACCATCAAGTGGCTAGCCCCAATTCTTCATCCACCACTGCTACATATTTTAATTTGATTCCCTGAACCTCTATATCTCTCTCCAATCCCCTCCAATACCTGGTCTTGACCTCTCTCTTTTCCTCCACCCTCTTCTCTCCCTCATAGATCCATGTTATTTCCATCTCCTGGAATCATTTTGTTGCCCCCACTATGCAGGACTGAAGCATCTATGACCTGTTCTTCCTTCCCCCTAAGTTCCATATGGTCTGTGGGTTGTATCATGGATATTCTGAGCTTTTGGGCTAATATTCACTAGTTAGTAAATGTATACCATGTGTGTTATGTTAAGTTTAGATTACCTGACTTAGGATGAGTCAGGATATTTTCTAGTTCTACCCATTTGCCTGCAAATTTCATGAAGTCATTGTTTTTAATAGCTGAGTATACTCATTGTGTAAATGTACCACTTTTTCTTTATTCATACGTCTGTTGAGAGACCTCGGGGATTTTCTAACTTCTGGGTTTTATAAATAAGGCGTCCATAAACATTTGCCCTTGTTATATGTTTGACCATCTTTTGGGTATATGCCCAGTAGTGGTATAGTTGGGTCTTCAGGTAGAACTATTACAAATTTTGTCAGAAACTGACAGATTGATTTCCAAACTGTTTTTAGCAGCTTATAGTCCCACCAGCAAAGGAGAAGTGTTCCTCTTTCTTTAAATTGCCAGCATCTACTCTTACCAGCATTTTTCACCTTAGCCATTCTGATTGGTGTGAGGTGGAATCTCATGGACGTTTTGATTTGCGTTTCCCTGATGACTAAGGATGTTGAACATTTTGTTAATTACTTCCTAGTCATTCACTATTCTCAGTTGAGACCTCTTTCTTTGCCCTGAACCCCATTTTTTAATAGGGTTATTACCTCCTCTGGAGTCTAACTTCTTGACTTCTTTGTATACTTTGTATGTTAGTCGTCTATTGGATGTGGGGTGGTAAAGATATTTCCCCACTCTGTGGGGTGCCTTTTTGTCCTATTGAGAGTGTTTTTCGCCTTCCAGAAGCTTTTCAATTTTATGAGGTCTCATTTGTTGACTGTTGATCTTAGAGTATGAGCCTTTGGTATTCTGTGCAGATTTTTCCTCGTAACAATGTTTTCAAGGCTCTTCTCCACATTCTCTTTTATCAGATTTGGTATATCTTTATGTTTACTGTTGAGGTTATTGATCCACTTGGACTTGAGCTTTATACAAGGATGAAAATGGATCAATTTGCATTCTTCTACAATGCTGACTGCCAGATGAACCAGTAACATTTGTTGAAAATGCTGTCTTTTTTTATTGGATGGTTTTGGCATCTTTGTCAAAGATCAAGTGACCATAGATGTGTGTGTTTATTTCTGGGTATTCAATTCTATTCTACTGATTGACCTGCCTGACTCTGGAACAATACAATGTGGTTTTATCACTGTTACTCTGTAGTACAGCTTAAGTGTAGCCATCCAGCGGCCATGGAGAACTGGGTAACCTGAAATGGGGACTTGAAATGAAAGGCACAGGGGTGTGAGAGAAGGATGAAGCCAAGGTTCTGATCAAGACTTGAAGTTTAGTTCTGCAGCAAAAGCTTATAAAGGGAAAATCACAAAACTCATCTCTTGTTGCAGCTGGATTATGTTGCAAAGCAAGCTCAGCAGGCAGTCTTTTCTTCTAAGTTCCTGTAGGAGATTGCAGGTGCAGCAAGGCTATGACTCCACTTGGGCCATTAAACTCAACCTCTGTTTAGCCTCCTCAAGGCTGGGGAAAGGGCACAAATTCCTCCTTTTTAAAAAAATTTTTTTCCGTATGAGTAGCTGGACAGGGGCATAAGATTTACTTGTTTTCCATAATCTCTTCTAGGGTATAGAGTTACCTTGCAACTGTAGCTATCTTAGGTTGGTGTCTATATTGTTCCTCCTTCCCTGTCAGGGAGAACAAACATTGTTCATTTATGTTTCTGTCTTAGGTTGATAGGTGCTAAAGAAACCTCTTACCCATCTCTGACTACTGGTCTTCTATAGCATACTCTTTCCCATTCAGACCAATGCCATAAAGGAGATATGAATATGCACTCAATGCATTTCTTCATAACGAAGAATAACTGCCGTGGTGAATGGCTGAGATTACTGAAATCCATTCTGTGTGAAGGCAACCAATCTGTTTATGATAAAACATCCAAACACTAAAAGCAACAAGACTATAATTCATGGTTTAAGCTGTGTAGAAATTAACGTTGTAAGCAATGGAGAAGTAGAGAATTAGGATTCAAAACGTTACTGATTCTGTCATTTTTCTCTTTTCATTTTGGCTTGTCTTTGAACATTAGCCAGAGAATCCATTACTACTCCTGAATGATCAATGTAAAGGTTGAATTATTCATGGAGAGCAGTACATAGTTCTCTGTGTTGAAGGAATAAAAGATCAAGTCCTCACCTATTTTGAAAGACTACTTCAGACAAGGAGGTTAGAGATTATTGCAAATGGGAAATAGAGGTATCTAATCTTTCTATATCTGTATCTATTGTTGATCTAAGAAGCTCATAATAATTTTTCCTTGAAAAACCATCCCAGAAGCTCCAGTAGCTGTGCTTCTCACATTCAGGGAGTTCCATGACATTCAAATTTTAAAATTTTAAAATAAAAGGCATGATTTAAAATAATTTTGTGGTATATAGGTATACAATTTCCCCCTTTTGTTATTTATGAAGATATTGTTTTAAAGTTCCATGGGCTTGTTCCTCAATACATTGTCCTTTAGGATAATAAGGAAATATGGGTAACATCCATTTGCTATAATTGATTAGGTATGAATTCTCAAAGTTTAACACCATTATGTGGTACATGAAGAAATGAAGGACACCGAGTACAAGTCTTTACAATTTGATGTGTGCATGTTTCCTAGAAATACTAAATTTGTGTTTGGAACTATTACTATTTTGATGATGTAAAGAATGAGATTGTTTGGCTAATTGTTCCTTTAAGGCCTATAATCTGCCTAGTATACAAATCTGGTTTGGCTTTGCCCAGTGGTCCAGGCAATCCAGTTTGAGTGCCTAAATATCCTATAAAGTAAGGAACAGTAAATGTTTCTTAAATTAAGCTGTATTTGTATAAATAATTGCAAAATTTGAGAATTAGCAGTATCTAAAAAAGGAACAATTTCAAACAATTGCAAACCATGAACTACATATTGGCTATCTTTATATAAATTGAAAGCTTGATCTTTTTTTTTGCAACATTTTAAAAACAGTGGCTACAACACATAATTCAATTATTTGTGAAGCTGAGGAGAAACTCGAGAGAATAAACATGTGATCCAGGCACATATGTTTTTTTCCCACTAGATGAGCTGTTTATAAACGCAGTAAATTCATTCTTTATCAGCTGCATGCATAAATTTACAGAAAATACAAAAGTATGTATAGAAAAAATTCTAACAACTTGCCTTTGGATAATGATTATCAAATTTGCCTAAAATGTTTGCCATGGAATAGGCCAAATATCAGTATTTTGTAATAACCAATTTAATTGCTGTTTGGAAAAATGAATAAATATTTTATCAGATTATTAAGACATTCTTACCAAAATGCTTTTATGATTCTATCCTACAATTCCATATCAGCACAACAAGAGCTTCATAATGGGGTGTTCAAACTTTACTTGGAGATGAAGAAAAATGTATCCACATTAATGGTCTTTTTTGCCAAAGGACTGCTGTGAAACAACCAACAAATAATCATAGTCTATATAATGTATTTGTTCTTGGCTAATAGCTTCCTCTACTTTCCTCAAAGCTTCTCATCAGTTAACTGTCCAGAGGAATTAAAATTCACATTCTCCTTGAAAAATATGATACAGAGTTTTAATTTCTCTTGTGGCAAGCTTAAGGTGAGGTCTTAGCCAATTAACATTTCCTAAAAGCTTTTGAAAAATCATTTAGAGCAAGTAAACTATCTTTTCTTACTTGAATTGTCTGTGCCACAATTGTTTAGGATATAACTGAGGCCCCAAATATTTAAAAAGTTATTGCCTTTAAATCTTTTCTGGAGCAATATCTACTCCACAATCTTAAAGCTCAAGGTGTAGGTGCAAAGACTTGTTGTAAAACTCCTTCAGACAGAGCAGCTAAGAAAATACCATCCATATACTGAATAACATACACTGAAAGATTCAAAGTCTTACTGCTTGTATTGAAGCAGTGACTTTTTTTTTTTTTTTTTTTTTTTACATAATGTAAGGCTTTATAAAGCATTATACATTGCTTGAGGCAAAACTTTCCAATGATGTCACTTCCTGTTTCTTTTAAAATTACAAGCTCACTAAAGTCAAAGGCTTTACAACCATCAGGGTGCAAATGAATCGTATAAAAACAATCTCTTGAATCTACACTAATTTTATACCTATGTTTTGAAATGGTGGCTGGAGTAGGTAAGCCAGGTTGTAATGGCTTCATGAATCCATAGTTTCATTTACCTTTCATAAATCTTAAATTTGGAACTGTTTTGGATTATTGGAATAACAAATCCTTGAAGGAGTGTGACACTATCAGATGAAGGCCAAGTTAAAGGCCAATCTTGTCTTTGAATAATTCTTACATCAGTCCCAGTATTTATTAACTCTTTAAAAAATTTTCTTTCAATTATTAACTTAAAGTTAGATCTATTACTAGTAATAGATTGAACCCAGTACACATCAGACGTACCACAGCCACCTTGTCCTATCTTACTCTTCACAAATTTGGAAGGTAGCAGAAGCAAGTGAATTAAATAAGTTGAGCAATTCTTTTGTTAGCAGGTACACTTATAACGCCTTGGGGGGAAGCAGCCATAATTTTTATTTCGTCCAAATAATCATTATCTGTAATACCTGGATAGATCGGCAATCTGTTTTTAATAATGGTGCTTCACACCAGAAGTAATCACCAGGTCCCTGGGGGCAAAAACTCCCGTAGGCAGCATCTGAATCCCGTTTATGGAGTCAGAACTGGGTGCGTGGTAGACCTGAGGTCCAATTCTGGGGTTGCTCTGATAACTTCAGAAATGGATTTCCCTGACTTGGCAACAGCTTCATGGCCACATAAGCTGATTGCTGTGGATGTCTGGGGGGCCTGAGGACCCCTATAATTGTTTCCCACACAGGTTAGCCTTGATTATCTGTTTCAGATCTAGATTACCCCTCCTAAACTGAGGACAAATTCCTGGGGTGCAACCTGATTGTGTACTCGTACATCTGTTCCTAGGACAATCATTTTTAAAAAGACCCAAACCTCCACATTTACAACACCTTTTATTCCCTCCTTTCTGCTAAAGCATTGCTTGAATAGTGGTCCCTTGTAAGGCAGAATCCATAGCGAGGCCCTGATTTCATGAGGGTTTAATTTCTCCACAAAGACTAATTTATCAAGGTAAGTCTGTCTTTGCTTTGTGTGGCCACATGGCCACATAGCAGGCTGCAATGGCATTCTCATAAGCCAATTGTGTAACAATAGAAATTCCTGCCTGAGGATCTCCAAAAATTTTGCCAGCTGCTTTTAGCAGTCTCTCCACAAATTCCTGAAATGGTTTATTGGGACCTTATTTAATCCCAGATAAACACCCACTACATCTTCTTTCCAATCTTGAGGGTTTAAATTTACTTCTACAACTGTATCCAATAAAGCCTGTGTAAAAGGGGCAGCAGGCTGGTATTGCACTAAAGCTGTTTTTAACTCTTTTGTTGCTCTTGCAATCATCTCCACTTGCTTGATTTTTTTCTTAATTACAAATATGGTTGAGTTAAATATCTTGATCCTGTGATTGTAACTAAACTGCAGCCAATGGAATACTGGCAGTTTAACTATATTTTTTAAGTTTCTTTCTGTAACATTAGAGCAAAACTATGATTTCCAAAACCCAATATTTAACAATGTAAACAATTAAATAATCAATACCAAGAACATTACTTTCACATTACAAAGTTTGGCTGCCAGTTCTTATATATGATTGCATGAGAGTGCAACTTTTAATACCTCATTAAGGAGACATAGTTTTAAATCCTATCCCTTATAAGTCTAGTTTTTAGGATAAGAATTACATAAAATATTATCCCAATTTAGAAGCATCTATAGAGACCTGTTTCCCTGGGTTGGCTCATATTATGTGTTATTGTGTAGAATGACTCCAAACTTGAGTTACCAGTTTTTTGTTTTTTTTTTTTTTTTTTTTTTAATTAGGTATTTTCCTCATTTACGTTTTCAATGCTATCCCAAAGGTCCCCCATACCCACCCCCCCAATCCCGTACCCACCCACTCCCCCTTTTTGGCCCTGGCGTTCCCCTGTACTGGGGCATATAAAGTTTGCAAGTCCAATGGGCCTCTCTTTGCAGTAATGGCCGACTAGGCCATCTTTTGATACATATGCACCTAAAGACAAGAGCTCCCGGGTACTGGTTAGTTCATATTGTTGTTCCACCTATAGGGTTGCAGTTCCCTATAGCTCCTTGGGTAATTTCCTTAGCTCCTCCGTTAGGGGCCGTGTGACCCATCCAATAGCTGACTGTGATCATCCACTTCTGTGTTTGCTAGGCCCCGGCATAGTCTCACAAGAGAGAGCTATAACTGGGTTCTTTCAGCGAAATCTTGCTAGTGTATGCAATGGTGTCAGCATTTGGAAGCTGATTATGGGATGGATCCCTGCATATGGCAGTCACTAGATGATCCATCCTTTCGTCACAGCTCCAAATTTTGTCTCTGTAACTCCTTCTACGGGTGTTTTGTTCCCATTTCTAAGAAAGGGTAAAGTGTCCAGACTTTGGTCTTCGTTCTTCTTGAATTCCATGCGTTTGGCAAGTTGTATCTTATATCTTGGGTATCCTAAGTTTCTGGCCTATTATCCACTTATCAGTGAGTACATATTGTGCGAGTTCCTTTGTGATTGGGTTACTTCACTCAGGATGATACCCTCCAGGTCCATCCATTTGCCTAGGAATATCATAAATTCATTTTTTAATAGCTGAGTAGTATTCCATTGTGTAAATGTACCACATTTTCTGTATCCATTCCTCTGTTGAGGGGCATCTGGGTTCTTTCCAGCTTTTGGCTATTATAAACAAGGCTGCTATGAACATAGTGGAGCATGTGTTCTTCTTACCGGTTGGGACATCTTCTGGATATATGCCCAGGAGAGGTATTGCGGGATCCTCCGGTAGTACTATGTCCAATTTTCTGAGGAACCGCCAGACTGATTTCCAGAGTGATTGTACAAGCTTGCAATCCCACCAACAATGGAGGAGTGTTCCCCTTTCTCCACATCCTCGCCAACATCTGCTGTCACCTGAGTTTTTGATCTTAGCCATTCTGACTGGAGTGAAGTGGAATCTCAGTGTTGTTTTGATTTGCATTTCCCTGATGATTAAGGATGTTGAACATTTTTTCAGGTGTTTCTCTGCCATTCGGTATTCCTCAGGTGAGAATTCTTTGTTCAGCTCTGAGCCCCATTTTTTAATGGGGTTATTTGATTTTCTGGAGTCCACCTTCTTGAGTTCTTTATATATATTGGATAGAGTTACCAGTTTTAACCAAAACTTCGGTTACCATTGTTACAAATTTTAAATCATACCAAGTAACTTATAAGCCAATAATCTATAGCCACATCATGCCATATTTATACTTTTAAAACCATTCACAAATAAAAATGAAATGACTACACACATCTCATATATTTAGACCAAACAAAATTTTCTTATCCTTTCTAGCTGTAATTTCAAGAGAAAAAGAACCTTGTCACTTTCTGAACCCAATAAACAAAATCAGAGGTTTTTCTAGGAAAAAAAAACAGCCATCAGCTCCCTTACCAAAGATGCTGAAAAGCTGTTGGCCCCTTTAAAAGTGACTTGGCAGGTTATCAGCCCCTAGCAGGGATTTTCCATCTGTGGTTGACCTCCAGCTACAGTGCATGGTAACTTATCAGTTTCTGCTGTGTAAAATGAGACTTCCTTTTAAACAAGTTAAACTAAATCAAGGGGTGGATAGCCAGCAGATAAAGTTTTACCCATTTTTTTCTTTACAACATGAAACATAGAACAACACTCATTCAAACAACGAAACAAAAAAGGCATACATTAACACATATGGATAGATTGGTGAATCAAGGACAGATAAGAGACAGAGAGGGAAGAGAACTTGATATCCCAAAGGGACCTAGATATAACCAGAACTAAAGATATCTCCAGTAGGAGCCAGAGAGGAAGCAGGATGTCTCCTGATTTCCTCCTATCCCTAGGAGAGCTCTGAAATAGCTTTTATCCATTTTCCTTTTCTTTTGCTAACAAGTCCCAGAAAGGGGAAAACTGCTTTTCTGAAACCTATTTTCTCTTTCTCTTTTTTTCTCATGTCATTTGTATATTTACCATTCCTACTTCTGGGAAACATGGACAGCATAAACCTTCTTGAGCTAAGGCATTTTCTAACACCCGTTTTTTAAACACTGCTCCTTTCACTTGATAAAGCTCTTGGCTGAGGACAAATGCCCATATAGAATTCCCCTTTCCTGTTTGCTGTTACCCCTAGGTGGAGTCAGCATGGGGTCAACAACTCTTCAGCCTAGCCTGTATCCCCTTATTGCACCTTCTGCAACAACAGCATCCAAAAATAAACTTTATATCTATCACTAGCATTAATGCTGTTCGCTGCTTACTGTGCAGGATACTGTCACTTTTCTTCTGTTTGCTGTGGAGCTCTACAAATCTGTTTCTCAGTGGGTCCCCCTGTTTTCAGTACCCTCCTTCAGGCACCACCTGTAGCAGTCCAGCTGCCATGAAGTACAGGATTACCTGAACGCGGGGCTGGAAATGAAAAGGACGGGGTGAAAGGGAAGGATGAAGCCAAGACAAAGGTTCTGATGGAGGCTCAAAGTTTAATTCTGCAGCTCCAGTTTATAAAGGAAAACCACAAAACCCATTCTTTGTTTCGGCTTGATTATGTTGCAAAGCAAGCACAGCAGGCAGTATATTCTCTTAAATTCCTCTAGGAGATTACAGGTGCAGCAAAGCTATGACTCCACCTGGGCCATTAAACTCATGGTGGCAAGCACTTGAGGTCTGTTTAGCCTGTTTAAGATTGGGGGAAGGACAAACCAGAGGTCAGAGACGGTGATTACTCCAGGTATTCTTTTATTCTTGAGAATAATTTTCGCTATCCTGGAGTTTTTGTTATTCAAGATGAATTTGAGAATTGCTCTTTCTATCTCTGTGAAGAATTGAGTTGGAATTTAGATGGGCATTGCATTGACTTTGTAAATTGATTGTGGTAAGGTTTTTACTATGTTAAGCCTGGCGATCTATTAGCATGGGAGATCTTTCCATTTTCTGTGGTCTTTGATTTATTTATTTAGAGACTTCACATTCTTTTTATAAAGATCTTTTACTTGCTTGGTGAAAGTCACACCAAGATATTTTATGTTATTTGTGATTATAGTGAAAGGTGTTGTTTCCTTAATTTCTCAGCCCATTTCTCCTTTGAGTACAGAAGTCTACTGATTTGTTAGAGTGAATTTTAATCCAGCCACTGTGCTGAAGTTGTTTATCAGCAGTAGGAGTTCTCTGGTGGGATTTTTGGGTTCTCTTATATATACTAATGAAAAAGTAACATAAAAACAGAAAACTAGGCCCTTAGGCCCAGTCTTGAGAGTGTGACCTTTGTGACTCAATGCTAATCCAAGGCATGCTTATCATAAAACAGATAGCAACATTCCTCCACCCACCTGCTTCCTGGTTTCAGGGAGTTTCACCCTGACCATTCATGGAATCTGACATGCAAATATGTTATTGTTAGGTGCTTATAGAAACTGTCTTGAGAAATAACCTGTACAATTACCAGGTATTGCTTGTGATTCTTGTGAATTTTGACTTCCTCATGATTCTTAACTGGTATTTTTGGTATTTTACAACAATGCCCTCTCCACCCCCTTGAGTTGTGTGTGTGTGTGTGTGTGTGTGTGTGTGTGTGTTTCTTTAAATACCCCCTTACCCAGATACTCAGGGCCCACACGGTCCTCTATCCCTATGTGGTGTATGACTGTGGGCCCCAGAGCACTCTTGGAATAAAAGTCCTCTTGCAGTTTTAATCAAGACCGTTCTTGTGAGTGATTTGGGGTGTAGCCTCTCCTAAGTCAGAACATGGGGGGAGTCCTTACATTGTGGGTCTTTCACTATCATGTCATCTGGGAATAGTGATATCTTCACTTCTCCCTTCCCAATTTGTATCCCTTGGATGTACTTTTGTTTTCTATTGCTTCATGTACTATATTGATTAATATTCCTGATTTTGAAGGGCTTGCTTAGATTTTCTCTCGACTTAGTTTGATCTTGGCTATTAGTTTATTGTATATTGCTTTTATTATGATTAGGTCTGGGCTTTGAATTCTTGAGTTTTCAAGACTTGTAACATGAAGGGGTGTTATATTTTGTCAAGGGCTTTTCAGCATCTAATGAGGTAATCATGTGATTTTTTTTTCCTTTGAGGTTGTTCATATAGTGAATTACATTGATGGGTTTCCGTATATTGAACCATCCCTGCATCCCTGTGATAAAACATATTTTATCATGGTGAATGATCATTTGATGTGTTTTTGGATTCGGTTTGCAAGAGTTTTATTCAGAAGTCTTGCATCGATATATATATAAGGGCAATTTTATTGAAGTAATCTTTACTTGTTGGCTCTTTGTGTGGTTTAGGTTTCAGTGGAATTGAGGATTCATAATAAAAAATGTGTAGTGTTGTTTCTGTTTCTATTTTGTGGAATAGATTGAGAAGTATTTGTATTAGGTCTTTGAAGGTCTGGTAAACTTCTGCACAATACCATTTGTCCCTGGATTTGTTTTGTTGGGGAAATTCTTATGACAGCTACTATTTCCTTAGAGTTCTTTGAGTTACTTAGATTGTTTATCTGATCCTGATTTAACTTTGGTACCTGGTATCTGTCTAGGAATTCTTTTATTTCATTTAGGTAAGTTTGTTGAGTATAGACTTTTGAATTAGAATCTGATAAATTTTCAGATTTCCTGTTTCTGTTGTTATATCTCCCTTTTCATTCCTGATCTTGTTAATTTGTATTCTATCTCTGTGACCTATAGTTAGCTTGGTAAGGGTTTATTTATCTTGTTGATTTTCTCAAATATACAGATGCTAGTTTTATTGATTCTTTGTTTAGTTTCCTGGTTCTTCTTGGCTGATATTGACCCTGAGTTTGATTATTTACTGCCATCTACTCCTCTTGGGTGTATTTATTTCTTTTTGTTCTAGAGCTTTCAAATGTGTTGTTAAGCTGCTAGTGTATGATCTCTCCCATTTCTTTATGGATGCATTGAGGGTTATGCATTTTCAACTTAATGCTTTCATTGTATCCCATAAGTTTGGGTATGCTGTGTTTTCATTTTCATTAAATTCTAAAAAGTCTTTAAATTGTTTCTTGATTTCCTTCCTGACAAAGTTATCAGTGAGTAGAGAGTTAATAGCTTCCATGTATATGGGATTTTAGGTTGTTTTTGTTGTTATTAATTTTCAACATTAGACCGTACTGATCTAATAGAATAAATGGGATTAATTCAAAGTTCTTGTATCTTTTGAGGTTGTGTTTGTGTGTGTGTGTGTGTGTGTGTGTGTGTGTGTGTGTTTATGTGTTGGATTATATTGTCTTGTCAGTTTTGGAGAAGGTATCATATCTTTATATTGGGAAATTTAGTCCACTGATATTAAGAGATATTAAGGAACAATGACTGTTGCTTTCAGTTATTTTTCTTGATAGAGGTGGAATTATGCTTTTGTGGTTCTCCTTTTTTGGGTTTGTTGTGAGAAAATTAACTTATTTCTTTTATTGTGGGGGGTGTAGATTCCCACCTCGTGTTGGAGTTTTCCTTTACTTATCCTCTGTATGGCTGGATTAGTTAAAAGATGTTGTTTAAACTTGTTTTTTCAGGGAAAATCTTGGTTTCTCCACGTATGATTATTGAGTCTTTATCTGGGTATAGTAGCTTGGGCTGGAATTTTGGAATTTTGTTCTCTTAGGCTCTGTATTACATTTGCTCAATATCAACTGGCTTTTAGAGTCTCTGTTGAGACATCTGGTGTAATTCTGATAGGTCTGCCTTTATATGTTTCTTGACTTTTTTTTCTTTTTCTTTAGTGCTTTCACTATTCTTTCTGTCTTCTGTGAATTTGATGTTTTAATTATTATTAGACAGGAGGAATTTCTTTTCTGGACTCATTTGTTTGGTGTTCCATGGGCTTCTTATATGTTTATGGGCATCTATTTCTTTTAGTTAGGGAAGATTTCTTCTATAATTTTGTTGAAGATGATTGCTGCCCTTTGAGTTGGAAATCTTCTTGCTATTCTATACCTATCATTCTTAGGTTCAATCTTTTTATTTTGTCCTACATTTCTTGAACGTTTTGAGGTGGCTGCTTATTTTTTATTTTTTTATTTTTTTATTTTTGTATTACTTTGTATGTTGTGTCAATGTTTTCTATAGTATCTTCTATGCTTGAGATTCTCTCTTTTATCTCTTTTATTTTATTGGAAATGCTTTCATATGTGATTCTTGTTCTCTTTCCTGGATTTTCCACATCCAGTGTTTTCTCCGTTTTTGTTTTCATTAATGTTTCTATTTCCATTTCTATTTGCATATCTTGCATGGTTTTGTTCAATTTCTTCACCCGTTAGATTGTGTTTTCCTTCATTTCTTTATGAGATTTATGTGTTTCCTCTTAAGGACTACTATTTGTTTACTTTGTTCTCCTGCATTTCTGTAAGAGAGTAACTTATTTACTTCTTAATTTCCTTTATCATCATCACAAGTTATCATTTTAGATGTAAATCTTGCTTTTCAGGTGTGTTGAAGTATCCAGGGCTTGCTTTGGTAGGAGAGCTGGGTTCTGAGGTTGCCAAGTATATTGGTTTCTGTTGCTTATGTTCTTGTACTTGTTTCTTGACTTCCTTTTCTCTGGTGTTAACTGGCATTGGTATCTCTAATTTAAACCTGTCCTTCCTGAGAGCCTGTGATCCTGTAATCCTGGATGTTTCAGAACTCCTGGATCTGGGTGTGGAATGAGTGGGTATGGATCCAGAACACAGGGTCCTCTCCCAGGCTCAGTTACAAACCTGGTGGAGCATTTGTTTGTGGTTTATCCAGCTCCCTATCTTGTAATTTGTTTTAAATTTCTAATAATTTTATAAAGCATGCACACAAGTGTATATGTAAATGATCTTGTTCTTTTCTCAGAATAAATTAAGTAATGATCTATAGTTGTCTGGCCCTTTGAAATGTCATGAACTCAATTTTGACACTGAAAAAGAGTCAAATATAATAAGCTTAGTAGGTGTATGCAAACATAGTAAAACCACTGAACAAGACTACACCTTGTATAGATAAATGAAACAAACAAACAAGAACTAAAACCAAAAAAATAAACAAAGAAACTAAAATAAAAACCCGAATAGTTATTTAGAGGAAAATTAAAAATGGGTTTTATAGACTACCCTGTGATAGGTAATTGAGGGTGGGAATGGTAATGTGTTTCAAGCAACCTATGATTTGTTTTTGTTTTTTCTTCTCCTCCTTCCTTCCTCCTCCTCCTCCTCCTCCCCCTCCTTCTTTTCTTCCTCTTCTTCTCTTCTCCTCATTCTCCTCTTCCTTCTTCTCCTCCTCCTTCTTCCTCCTCCTTCTCCTCGTTCTCCTCTTCCTTCTTCTCCTCCTCCTTCTTCCTCCTCCTTCTCCTCCTTCTTTCTTCTTCTTCTTCTTCTTCTTCTTCTTCTTCTTCTTCTTCTTCTTCTTCTTCTTCTTCTTCTTCTTCTTCTTCTTCTTCTTCTTCTTCTTCTTCATCTTCTTCATCTTCTTCTTCTACTACTGCTTCTTCTTCTTCTTCTTCTTCATCTTCTTCTTCTACTTCTTCTTTTTCTTCCTCCTCTTCTCCTCCTTCTCCTCTTCCTTCTTCTCATCCTCCTCCTTCTTCTTCCTCCTCCTTCTTCCTCCTCCTTCTTCCTCCTCCTTTCTTCTTCTTCTTCTTCTTCTTCTTCTTCTTCTTCTTCTTCTTCTTCTTCTTCTTCTTCTTCTTCTTCTTCTTCTTCTTCTTCTTCTTCTTCTTCTTTTTCTTCCTCTTCTTCTCTACTCCTCCTTCTCTTCTTCCTTCTTCTTCTCCTCCTCCTTCTTCCTCTTCCTCCTTCTGCTCCTCCTCCTCCTTCTTCCTCCTCCTCCTTCTTTCTTCTTCTTCTTCTTCTTCTTCTTCTTCTTCTTCTTCTTCTTCTTCTTCTTCTTCTTCTTCTTCTTCTTCTTCTTCTTCTTCATCTCCTCCTCCTCCTCCTCCTCCTCCTCCTCCTCCTTCTTCTTCTTCTTCTTCTTCTTCTTCTTCTTCTTCTTCTTCTTCTTCTTCTTCTTCTTCTACTTCTTCTTCTTTTTTCTTCCTCTTCTTCTCTTCTCCTCCTTCTCTTCTTCCTTCTTCTCCTCCTCCTTCTTCCTCCTCCTCCTTCTGCTCCTCCTCCTCCTTCTTCCTCCTCCTCCTTCTTTCTTCTTCTTCTTCTTCTTCTTCTTCTTCTTCTTCTTCTTCTTCTTCTTCTTCTTCTTCTTCTTCTTCTTCTCCTTCTCCTCCTCCTCCTCCTCCTCCTAATCTTTCTTCTTCTTCTTCTTCTTCTTCTTCTTCTTCTTCTTCTTCTTCTTCTTCTTCTTCTTCTTCTTCTTCTTCTTCTTCTTCTCCTTCTTCTTGATAAGTCTTAGAGTGAAAAAGTATCTGAGAAATGTTGGAGATCTGGTTTCTGTTTCTTAGCTGTATCCATTGCAGAATATTGCCAAATGTGCTGAAACTTTAGGTCCCTTCATGTGACCTTACACTTAGTTAAGTCAAAATAATTAATTTATTTCTATTTTGATAAATTTTCTGATTACAAATATATTTCTGTAAGAATTAATTTCTTTAAAATTTATTTATTTACATCAACTCTGACCCCTCCTGGTCTCCCTTCACAGAGACCCTCCTCCATCTACCATCTGTTTTTCTTTTCAGAGAGTACTCCCATATCTCACTACCATGGTCCATCAAATGGCTGCCAGAGTAGGCAGATTCCCTCTCACTGAGGACAAGCAAGGTACACTTGTTGAGGAATCGATACTGCAGTCAGCCTACAGTGTTAGCAAGAGCCTCCACTTGTTAGGGAAGCTCACATGGAGAGCTGAAAGCCCGATGCCTCTTTCAAGCTAGTGTGTATTCTTTAGTTGTTGGTTTAGTCTCTGAGAGCTCCTAGTCGTTCAGGTTTGTTGACTCTGTTCATCCTCCTGTGGAGTTCTCATCACCTTCATGGTCTTTAATCATTCTCCCATCTCTTCCATAAGAGTACCCAATCTCTTTGAGGGCACAGAGGTTCTTATACTTAGAGAAGCACCAAGAGAACCAATAACACTAACCATGCAGGGTGTCTTCTTAATGGAAGTAACAATATCAAATATTGCCATGTGACTATTTTGCTATCTGATGGGACAGACCCAAATACCCCAGAATAATTAATTCAGACTCTTTTTTTTCCCTAGACTTTACCCATCCACAGGGTAGATACCATATGTACTTTGTGTTCTGCTAACCACTATGTTATCAGTTAGAGAGCACACTAGATTTTAGGCTTTTTCATCTACTGAACCCATGTTCATGTTCACAAGTATTTGGAAAAGAATTCTATGTACTCTCACTTCAAGCTTTCTTGTGTAGCTCTAATTAGATTTATTTGACTGATTGTTGACTGAAAAACTTTTTGAAAAATTTACTGTGATTTAAATATGCTGAGAATTTAAATTGTCAGATTCCTTAAAGTCTGATTCCAGTTGACAATGTCAATCTGTTACATTTCCATTTTTATCTCTACCTGTATTTTCTTTAACTGCTTCCCCCATGAAATGTTTGTCTAAGATCTTCTGTACTGGTTCCCACCACTTGCTGTATGGAGCTTCTCTGATGACTACCAGGCTGGGCTCTAGTTTACAAGTAGAGCAGAGTATCTTTAGGGATCATTTCAGTGACTTCCTTTCCTTTCCAGGCATGATTTGTTTTATCCTACTGCCATGACCTATCCAGCTTCTGGTTCCTGGCCGTCCAGGTTTTATCAGGAGTAGGTTTCCTCTGGTGGTATGGGTCTCAAGTTGGACACCTCATTTGTGAGCCATTCTTTTAAGTTCTATGCCATCTTTAACTCAGCACATCTTGTGTATAGGACACATTGTAGGTCACAAGGTTTATGGCTGGGTTGATGCCTGAGACCAATGAATGGCTGGGAGCCTGATTAGAACAGAAGGTATATTGCACTAGGTTTCTACCTTGTCCCTGAAATGCCTCCATAATCCAGTTTCTCACAATTTCTGTCATCTCACGCCTCCTAATCCATCCTGTTTCCATCACCACCTGCTTTCAGAGCACCAAAGCTATTTTGATACTCTTTCTAATCAGCCTTCCATATTAGCTAGCATCTCTGCATCTATGGATTTTAGGATAATTATCCTTCACAGCTAATATCCACATTATAAGTGAGTACATACCATATTTGTCTTTCTGGGTCTGGGTTGCCAGGAATTATTTTTTTCTGTTCCCTTCATCAATTTGTCTGCGATTTTATGAATTTATTTCTTTAACAACTGATAAATACGCATTGTATAAATTTACCACATTTTCTTTATCTGTCCACGAGTTGAAGGGCATCTAGGTATTCTGTAACTTTTCTTTTATCAGATTCAGAGTATTTGGTTTTAAGTTGTGATGTTTGATCCACCTAGACTTGAGTTTGTTATAATATTATAGATATGGATCATGCATTCTTCTACTTGCAGACCTGTTGGATTGTATTGTACCATTTCTTTAAGATATATTGTTTTTTCCATTGTATGCTTCTGGCTTCTTTATCAAAAATCAAGTACGTGTAGGTGTGTGAATTTATGTTTCAGTCTTCAATATGATTTTGTTGATCAAGTTGTCTGTTTTTAATGACAATAACATAAAGATGTTATTATGGTCATTCTGTGGTATAATATAAAATCAGTAGTGATGATACCTCCCAAAGTTCTTATATAATTCAGGATTGTTTTAGCAACCCTGAGTTCTTTGTTTTTCCATGTGAAGTTGAGTGCTGTTATTTGGAGATCTGTAAATAATTGTTTTAGAATATTGATGGGGGTTCAATCTATAGACTGCATTGGTAAGATGAACATATTTATTGGGTCAAGCCTATAGATTTTTGAGCAGGGGAGATATTTTCAAGTTCTGTTATCTTCTTCAACTTCGTTCTTCAAAGACTTGAAATTTTTGTCATACAGTAATTTTACTTTCTTGGTTAGAGATACACCAAGATATTTTTTGTGATTTCTGGCTATTGTCAAAGGTATTATTTCCTTGATTTCTCTCTCAGTCTGTTTAGTGTGCATGTATGCCTCTGTGTGTGTGTGTGTGTGTGTGTGTGTGTGTGTGTGTGTACACCTAGGCTACCAATTTGTGGGGTTTTTGTTTGTTTGTTTGTTATATTTTGTTTGTTTGTTTGTTTGTTTGTTTGTTTTTTGTTTAATATTGCTTTCAGCCAGGTTTCTAAAGGTGTTTATCAGCTGTATGGGGTCATAATAGAATTTGGGGATTATTTATGCATGCTATTATATTATCTGCAAGTGATACTTTGATTTCTTCCTTTACAATTTGTATCATCTTGATCTCCTTTAGTTTTCTTATTGCTCTAGCTAGAAATTTGTGTACTGTATTGTATATTTTTATGTTAAGAATGTAAATCCTTGTCATCTTCTTGATACAAGTGAAATTGTTTGAGTTTCTCTTCATTGAACTTGATGTTGGCTATAGCCTTGCTGTATATTGCTTTTATTATGTTTAGGGATGTTCCGTATCTTTCTCATCTCTCAAGACTGCCATTATGAATGGATGGTGGGTTATGTCGAAAGCACTTTTAGCATCTGATGAGATGATCATTTGTTTTTCTTTTTCACTTTGATTATATTGTGTATTTCATTGATAGCTTTTCCATTCCTGAACCATTCTTGCATATCAAATACAAAGCCTACTTTACCAAGGTGGATGATCTTTTTGATGTGTTCTTGGATTCATTTGTAAAAATTTTATTTTGTATTTTTGCATCAAATTAATGAGGGGGATTCTTTTTCTTTGGTTAATCATTGTATGGTTTGATTATAAGGGGGACTGTGGCCTCATAAAGTGAAGTTGACAATGTTGCTTCTACTTCTAGATTGTGGAATAATCTGAAGAATATTGGCATTGGCTATTTTTGGAAAACCTGGTAAAATTCTCTGCTAAACATGTCTGATACTTGGCTCGTTTGTTGTTTTTGTTGTTGGGAGATTTTTAATGACTGCTTCTATTTCCTTAGAAATTAAAGGTTTATTTAGATTGTTTATCTATCTTCATTTAACTTTGACCAGTGGTATTTATCAAGGAAAAATCTATTTTTTTTTTTTTTTTTAGATTTTTGATTTTTTTGAAGTAAATGATTTTGAAATGTAATCTAACAATTCTCTGGATATCCTCAATTTCATTTTTTATGTACCACTTTTCAACTTTGGTTTTATTGATTTGAAGATGCTCTATTTGTATTTTATTTAGTTTGAGTAAGGATTTCTCTATTTTTCTATTTTCTCGAGGACAAACATGTTGCTTTATTGATTCTTTTTATTGTTCTTATTTCTAGTTTATTCATTTTAGCCCTCAGTTTGATGATCTGTTTTCATGAACTCCTCCTGCATTCATTTGTTTCTTTTTGTTCTAGAGATTTCAGGTGTGAAATAATAGTATGAGATATCTTCCTATTCTTTATGAAGGCACCTATTGATATTTTTTTCTTTTAGCACAGCTTTTATTTTGTCTCATATATTTGGATATGTGTGCACTTATTTTAATTGAATTCTAGTAAATTTTTAATTTCTTCATTTCTCCCTTCACACAGTACTTATTTAATAGAGAACTGTTCAGTTTCCAAGAGATTTGAGGCCTTCTGTTGTTTCTGAAAAGAAGATTTAATCCATGGTGGTCTGATGGACTAAGGGGTGATATTTCAACTGTCTTATAACTGGTGAAACTAGCTTTGTGACCAAATATGTTGTCAGTTTTGGAGAAGGTTCTACATGGTATTGAGAAGAATGTATGTTCATTTGTGTTTGGATGAAATGTTTACTAAATATAGTTAGATCCATATGGTTCATAATATCAGTTACATCAATCTCTCTTTAGCTTTTGTCTCAATGACATATCCATTAATAAGAGTTAGGTACTGAAATTTCACACTTAATTCTGAATTTGTTATACATTTGTTTTGTTTTTGTTTTTGCTTTTGTTTTGGTTTTGGTTGGTTTGTTTGGTTTGGTTTGGTTTGGTTTGGTTTTCTACATATATGGTGATTGAAAGTCGTGCTTGGTATATTAGACTGGTCTGGTATCTGTGTTTTCTTAGTACTGAGATAATTGTCCTTATGGGTACAAATTCCCTTTACATTGTTCATTTGATATTGATTTAACCTTGGTAAGTCATATCTATGGAGAAAACTCTCGATTTCTTTTAGGTTTTACACTTTTTTGGAGTATATGCTTTTAAAATATAACTTAACAGTATTTTGCATTTCTTTGGTTTGTATTATATCCTCCCTTTTGGTTTTTGTTTTGGTAATTTATATATATTCTCTCTACGTTGATGTGTGTGTGTGTGTGTGTGTGTGTGTGTGTGTGTGTGTGCGCGCGTGTGTGATTTCCTTTGTTTTTGGTTTTGCTTGTGAGAGTATATTTATTGACTATGTTTTTTTTTTTATAGGTATAGTTAGCATTGTGATGAAATTTTCCTTCTAGCATCTTCTGTATGGATGGATTTGTGGGTAGATTTTTTTAAACCAGTTTATCATGGAATATTTTCTTTTTTCCATTTAAATTAATTGAGAAATTTGCTGGGCATTGAGAAATTTGTCTATCTGGCATATGCTGTTTCTTAAAGACTACCTAAAGTCTTCATTATAAAGTTTTCTATAATTTTATTAGGTCTGCCATTCTATGTCATAAAGAAAGAATTTAAAGAGTTCCTGGAATGTAATGAAAATTCTGGATCATTATGCCCAAACTTCTGAGACACAATGAAAGCAGTGCTAAGAGAAATATTCATAGCATTAAATACCCTAGTAAAGAAACTGGAGAAATCTTATACTAACAACTTAACAGCACACCTGAGAGCTCTAGAACAGAAAGAAGCAACTCACTCAAGAAGAATATAAGGCGGAAATACTCAAACTCAGGGCTGAAATCAACCAAATAGAAAAAAAGTGAACTATACAAAGAATTAACAAAACCAGGACCTGGTTCTTTGAGAGAATCAAAAATATAGGTAAACCACTAGCCAAACTAACTAAAGGGCCCAGAGGCAGTAACCCAATTAACAAAATCAGAAATGAAAAGGGAGACATAACAACAGAAATGGAGGAAATTCAAAAAATCATCAGCTCCTACTATAAAAGCCTTTTATTGAGTATCAATAAAACTGGAAAATCGAGATGAAATGAATGGTTTTCTAGACATATACCATATACCAAAATTAAATCAAGAACAAGTAAACTATCTAAACAGGCCCATTTAACACAAGGAAATAGAAGAACTTATAATACCCCCCCCCCACACACACACACACAAACACAAGCCCAGGACCAGATGGATTTAGGGCAGAATTCTACCAGACCTTCCTCAAACTATTCCATCACAGAAGGAATACTATCTAACTCCTTCTATGAAGCCACAATTGCTCTAATACCTAAACCATACAAGAACCCAACTAAAAAGGAGAACTTCAGACCAATTTCGATTATGAATATCAATGCAAACATACTCAATACAATTCTTGCAAACTATCTCCAAGAACACATCAAAACCATCATTCACCATGATTACATAGGCTTTACCCCAGGAGTGCAAGATTGATTCAATATACAAAATCTATTCACTTAATCCACTATATAAACAAACTCAAAGAAAAAAATCAAAAGTTCATCTTCTTACATGCAGAAAAAGCATTTGACAAAATACAGCACCCCTTCATGTTAAAAGTATCAGAGAGATCAGGAATTCAAAGTCCATACCTAAACATAATAAAAACAATTTACAGCAAACCAATAACCATTATCAAACTGAATGAAGAGATACTTAAAGCAATCCTACTAAAATCAGGGACAAGACAAGGATATTCACTCTCTCCATAACCATTCAATATATTACTCAAAGTGCTATCTAGAACAATGAGACAACAAAAAGAGATCAAAGGGATATAGATTGTCAAAGAAGAAATAAAGGTATTTCTATTTGCAGATGCTATCATAGTTATTTTTTAATATTGATTTTCTTTTTGAGATTTATTCATTTTCTCCAATTGTGAGATTCTGTTTTTCTGAATTACCTTAAGGTGTTTATTAATTTTCTTTTTCATGATTTCTATCATCTTCACATAGTTGATTTTAAAGTTGATTTCTTTTGCTCCTGCTGTGTTGGAATATTTCAAAGTTGCTATAGTGATGCCTTACTGCCTTGAATGTTGTTGATTGTATTCTTACACTCATCCTGGGCATCTTAGTTTCTGGGCATTTGGATAAACCCAAATGCTTATTTCTGAGTTTTTCTTTGTTGTTTGGTTGTTTTTGAAGTTTCCCCTTGGTTTCTGCTTCGCTTTGGTCTTCTAATATTTGTGATCTGTATTTCTAGTGGATTGCATGTCCTCTGGTCCAGTAGAGAGTCTTTGTCAGAGTTGGACCCTGGACTTTTGTCAGCTAGTTTGACCTTTGCTCCAACATTATGTCTCCATTCTTCTAGCTGCTGTGACCTGCATCTGAGCAGAGGATATCTGTTTTAGGTAGAGGTGGTAATGTTAATGTTGTCGCAGGTTATGGAGTGTCATTGGGTCTTTTAGGTCTGAACAGAGGGTATTGGTGGGTCCTGAAGGCAAGTTATGTTCTTACCTGATTTTAGGATCATTATGTGCACATGAGCAGAAGAAATACTAAGAGCTAAACAAAGGATTTTCACCTGAGGAATACTGAATGGTTGATAAACACCTGAAGAAATGTTCAGCATCATTAATCATCAGGGAAATGCAAATCAAAACAACCCTGAGATTCCACCTCACACCAGTCAGAATGGCTAAGATCAAAACTTCAGGTGACAGCAGACGCTGGTGGGGATGTTGAGAAAGAGGAACACTCGTCCATTGTTGGTGGGATTGCAAGCTTGTACAACCACTCTGGAAATCAGTATGGCGGTTCCTCAGAAAATTGGACATAGTACTACTGGAGGATCCAGCAATACCACTCCTGGGCATATGTCCAGTAGATGTTCCAACCGGTAAGAAGGACACATACTCCACTATGTTCATAGCAGCCTTATTTATAATAGCCAGAAGCTGGAAATAACTCAGATGCCCCTCAACAGAGGAATGGATACAGAAAATGTGGTACATTTACACAATGGAGAACTACTCAGCTATTAAAAAGAATGAATTTATGAAATTCCTAGGTAAATGGATGGACCTGGAGGGCATCATCCTGAATGAGGTAACCCAATCACAAAAGAACTCACATGATATGTACTCACTTATAAGTGGATATTAGCTCAGAAACTTAGAATACCCAAGATATAGGATGCAATTTGCGAAGCACATGAGACTCAGGAGAAACTAAGACCAGGGTGTGGATGCTTTGCCCCTTCTTAGAACTGGGAGCAGAATGCCCATGGAGGGAGTTGCAGAAACAAAGTTTGGAGCTGAGACTAATGGGTGGATCGTCTAGAGACTGCCATATCCAGGGATCAATGCTGTAATCAGGCTCCAAAAGCTGACACCATTGCATACACTAGTGGGATTTTGCTGTAAGGACCCTGATATAGCTGTCTCTTGTGAGACTATGCTGGGGCCTGGCAAACACAGAAGTGGATGCTCACAGTCAGCTATTGAATGGATCACAGGGATCCCAATCGTGGATCTAGAGAGAGTACCCAAGGAGCTGTGGGCATCTGCAACCCTATGGGTGGAACAACAATATGAACTAACCAGTGCCCCCTGGAGCTCATGTCTCTAGCTGTCTATGTATCAGAGGATGGCCTGGTTGGCCATCAGTGGAAAGAGAGGCCCATTGGTTGTGCAGACTTTATATGCCTCAGTGCAGGGGAACTCCAGGGCCGGGAAGTGGGAGTGGATGTGTTTGGGGTTTGGGGGGTGGGGGTGGGGGACTTTTGGGATAGCACTGAAAATGTTAATGAAGAAAGTACCTAATTAAAAAAAAATCTGTCCCAAGTGAGCATCCAAGAATGGCACACAGACTGAAAATCCAAAGTCTTTCTGTGTGTGTGCCTAAGTTACCCCTTCATGTGAGTATCAAGAAGCTAATAAATCAGGAAATGTGAAGAGAGGGAAGGTAAATAAAACAGTGATAAAAAAGCTGAGTTGCAAGCCTGCTGGATGCCTGGAAGTGCTCCAGAGCATTTGAAATTTTAGAGCTTTCTTGTCTCATTAAAAATATATAAATAAGATTTTTCGGCTCCAGACAACCAGCCACCTTTGGGGCCAGAGGACAGGTGTCTGCCTGGCCCGGGAAGCTTCTGTCTCAGGTTCCAAGGAAGCCACCTTTGTTCAGGGACTCCACGGTGGGCAGTCTGCAGGTGAGAGTGTGGACTACAGAGGATAGCAGCTTCTGGCACAGGCGAGAGCCACAGAGCTACTGAGGCAGCGCCATTTTTGGCTCCAGATGACCAGCCACCTTCAGGGCCAGAGGACAGGTGTCCGCCCGGCCTGGGAGTCTTCTGCCTCAGGTTCTGTGGGAGCCACCTTTGTTCCGGGACTCCGTGGCGGGCAGTCTTCCGGTTAGAGTGTGGACTACAGAGGATAGCAGCTTCTGGGACAGGCAAGAGCCACAAAGCTTGCTCTGAGGCGGCGCCATTTTCGGGCTCCAGACATCTGGCCACCTTCCTAGCCAGAGGACAGGTGTCCACCCAGCCTGGGAGGCCTTTGTCTCAGGATCGTCGGAGGCAATCTTGGTTTCAGGACTCCACAGAAAGTACTCTACACAGGTGACAATGTGGACTACTGAAACAACGGCTTCTGTGACAGGCCAAAGCAACACAGCTTCTCGGAAAGATCCTGTTTTGGGCCTTCATCTTCGGCCAGGAGGTGGTCCAAACACCAGATAACTGTGCACCTTCCCTGAAAGAGTAGAGCTTGCCTGCAGAGACTGTGCTGACCACTGAAACTCAGAGGAGAGATCTAGTCTCCCAGGTCTGCTGATACAGGGTAACAAAATCACCAGAGGAACAATCTCTAAAGAGAGACAACTATAACAACTAACGCCAGAGATTACCAGATGGCAAAAGGTAAACGTAAGAATCTTACTAACAGAAACCAGGACCACTCACCATCATCAGAACCCAGTACTCCCACTTCAACCAGTCCAGGGCACCCCAACACACCCGAAAAGCCAGACCTGGATTTAAAAGCATATCTCATGATGATGGTAGAGGACATCAAGAAGGACTTTAATAACTCACTTAAATACAGGAGAACACTCCTAAAGAGTTATAAGTCCTTAAAGAAAAACAGGAAAACAAAACCAAACAGGTAGAAGTCCTTACAGAAAAACAGGAAAACACATCCAAACAGGTGATAGAAATGAACAAAACCATACTAGACCTAAAAAGGGAAGTAGACACAGTAAAGAAAGCCCAAAGTGAGGCAACGCTGGAGATAGAAACCCTAGGAAAGAAATATTGAACCATGGATGCCAGCATCAGCAACAGAATACAAGAGATGGAAGAGAGAATCTCAGGTGCAGAAGATTCCATAGAGAACATCGGCACAAAAATCAAAGAAAATGGAAAATGCAAAAAGATTCTAACTCAAAGCATCAAGGAAATCCAGGACACAATGAGAAGACCAAACCTACGGATAATAGGAGTGGATGAGAATAAAGATTTTCAACTCAAAGGAGCAGCAAACATCTTCAACAAAATTATTGAAGAAAACTTCCCAAATCTAAAGAAAGAGATGCCCATGAACATACAAGAAGCCTACAGAACTCCAAATAGACTGGACCAGAAAAGAAATTCCCCCTGACACATAATAATCAGAACATCAAATGCACTAAATAAAGATAGAATACTAAAAGCAGTTAGGGAAAAAGGTTAAGTAACATATAAAGGCAAGCCTATCAGAATTACACCAGATTTTTCACCAGAGACTATGAAAGCCAGAAGAGCCTGGACAGATGTTATACAGACACTAAGAGAACACAAATTCCAGCCCAGGCTACTATACCCAGCCAAACTCTCAATTACCATAGATGGAGAAACCAAAGTATTCCACGACAAAACCAAATTCACCCATTATCTCTCCACGAATCCAGCCCTTCAAAGGATAATAACAGAAAAAAACCAATACAAGGACGGGAACCACGCCCTAGAAAAATCAAGAAGATAATCCCTCAACAAAACTAAAAGAAGAAAGCCACAAGAACAGAAAGCCAACTTTAACAACAAAAATAACAGGAAGCAACAATTACTTTTCCTTAATAACTCTTAATATCAATGTACTCAACTCCCCAATAAAAAGACATAGAGTAACAAACTAGCTACACAAACAAGACCCAACATTTTGCTGCTTACAGGAAACTCATCTCAGAGAAAAAGATAGACACTACCGCAGAATGAAAGGCTGGAAAACAATTTTCCAAGCAAATGCTATGAAGAAACAATCTGGAGTATCTATTCTGGTATCTAACAAAATCGACTTCCAATCCAAAATAATCAAAAAGGACAAGTAGGGGCACTTCATACTCAACAAAGGTAAAATCCTCCAAGAGGAACTCTCAATTCTGAATATATATGCTCTAAATACAAGGGCAGCCAAATTCATTAAAGAAACTTTAGTAAAGCTCAAAGCACACATTGCACCTCACACAATAATAGTGGGAGATTTCAACACACCACTTTCACCAATGGACAGATCATGGAAACAGAAACTAAACAGGGACACAGTGAAACTAACAGAAGTGATGAAACAAATGGACTTAACAGATATCTACAGAACATTTTATTCTAAAACAAAAGGATATACCTTCTTCTCAGCACCCCATGGTACCTACTCTAAAATTGACCACATAATTGGTCACAAAACAAGCCTCAACATATACAAAAATATTGAAATTGTCCCATGAATCCTATCACATCACCATGGACTAAGGCTGAACTTCAATAACAAAATAAATAATAGAAAGCCAACATTCACGTGGAAACTGAACAACACTCTTCTTAATGATACCTTGGTCAAGGAAGGAATAAAGAAAGAAATTAAGGACTTTTTGGAGTTTAATGAAAATGAAGCCACAACATTCCCAAATTTATGGGACACAATGAAAGCATTCCTAAGAGGAAAACTCATAGCTCTGAGTGCCTCCAAAAAGAAACTAGAGAGAGCACACATTAGCAGCTTGACAACACACCTAAAATGTCTAGAAGAAAATAAGCAAATTCACCCAAGAGGAGTAGACAGCAGGAAATAATCAAACTCAGGGGTGAAATCAACCAAGTGGAAACAAGAAGAACTATTCAAAGAATCAACCAATCAAGGAGCTGGTTCTTTGAGAAAATCAACAAGATAGATAAACCCTTAGCCAGACTCACTAAAGGGCACAGGGAAAGCATCCTAATTAACAAAATCAGAAATGAAAAGGAAGACATAACACCAGATCCTGAAGAAATCCAAAACAACATCAGATCCTTCTACAAAAGGCTATACTCAACAAAACAGGAAAACCTGTATGAAATGGACAAGTTTCTAGACAGATACCTGCTACCAAAGCTAAATCAAGATCAGGTTAATGATCTCAACAGTCCTATATCCCCTAAAGAAATACAAGCAGTCATTAATAGTCTCCTAGCCAAAAAAAGCCCAGGACCAGACTGGTTTAGTGCAGAGTTCTATCAGACCTTCAAAGAAGACCTAATTCCAGTTCTTCACAAACTATTCCACAAAATAGAAACGGAAGGTACTCTACACAACTCATTCTATGAAGCCAAAATTACTCTGATACCTAAACCACAAAAAGACCCGACAAAGATAGAGAACTTCAGACCAATTTCCCTTATGAATATCGATGCAAAAATCCTCATTAAAGATCTTGCTAACCGAATCCAAGAACACATTAAAACAATCATCCTTCCTGACCAAGTAGGTTTCATCCCAGGGATGCAGGGATGGTTCAATATAAGGAAATCCATCAACGTAGTCCAGTATATAAATGAACGCAAAGACAAAAACCATATGATCATCTTGTTAGATGCTGAGAAAGCATTTGACAAAATCCTACACCCATTCATGACAAAAGTCTTGGAAAGATCAGGAATTCAAGGCCCATACCAAAACATGATAAAAGCAATCTAGAGCAAACCAATAGCCAACATCGAAGTAAATGGTGAGAAGCTGGAAGCAATCCCACTAAAATCAGGGACTAGACAAGGCTGTCAACTCTCGCCCTACCTATTCAACATTGTAATTGAAGTCCTAGCCAGAGCAATTAGACAACAAAAGGAGATCAAGGGGATTCAAATTGGAAAGGAAGAAGTCAAAATATCAATTTTTGCAGATGATATGATAGTATATATAAGTGACCCTAAAAATTCCACCAGAGAACTCCTAAGCCTGATAAACAGCTGCAATCAAGTAGCTGGATATAAAATTAACTCAAACAAGTCAATGGCCTTTCTGTACACAAAGGATAAACAGGCTGAGAAAGAAATTAGGGAAACAACACCCTTCTCAATAGTCACAAATAATATAAAATACCTTGGCGTGACTCTAATTAAAGAAGTGAAAGATCTGTATGATAAGAACTTCAAGTCTCTAAAGAAAGAAATTAAAGATGATCTTAGAAGAAGGAAAGATCTCCCATGCTCATGGATTGGCAGGATCAACATTGTAAAAATGGCTATCTTGCCAAAAGCAATCTACAGATTCAATGCAATCCCCTTCAAAATTCCAACTCAATTCTTCAACAAATTAGAAAGGGCAATCGACAGATTCATCTGGAATAACAAAAAACCTAGGATAGCAAAAACTCTTCTCAAGGATAAAAGAACCTCTGGTGGAATCACCATGCCTGACCTAAAGCTTTACTACAGAGCAATTGTGATCAAAACTGCATGGTACTGGTATAGTGACAGACAAGTAGTCCAATGGAAAAGAGTTGAAGACCCAGAGATGAATCCACACACCTATGGTCACTTGATCTTTGACAAGGGACCTAAAACCATCCAGTGGAAAAAAGACAGCATCTTCAACAAATGGTGCTGGCACAACTGGCGGTTATCATGTAGAAGAATGCGAATTGATCCATTTATATCTTCTTATACTAAGGTCAAATCTAAGTGGTTTAAGGAACTCCACATAAAACCAGAGACACTGAAACTTATAGAGCTGAAAGTAGAAAAAATCCTCGAAGATATGGGTACAGGGGAAAAATTCCTGAATAGAACAGCAATGGCTTGTGATGTAAGATCAAGAATCAATAAATGGGACCTCATAAAATTGCAAAACTTCTGCAAAGCAAAAGACACCGTCAATAAGACAAAAAGGCCACCAACAGATTGGGAAAGGATCTTTACCTATCCCAAATCGGATAGGGGACTAATATCCAATATATATAAAGGACTCAAGAAGGTGGATTCCAGAAAATCACATAACCCCATTAAAAATGGGGCTCAGAGCTGAACAAAGAATTCTCACCTCACCTGAGGAATACCGAATGGCAGAGAAGCACCTGAAAAAATGTTCAACATCCTTAATCATCAGGGAAATGCAAATCAAAACAACACTGAGATTCCACTTCACTCCAGTCAGAATGGCTAAGATCAAAAACTCAGGTGACAGCAGATGTTGGCGAGGATGTGGAGAAAGGGGAACACTGCTCCATTGTTGGTGGGATTGCAAGCTTGTACTACCACTCTGGAAATCAGTCTGGCGGTTCCTCAGAAAATTGGACATAGTACTACCGGAGGATCCTGCAATACCTCTCCTGGACATATATCCAGAAGATGTCCCAACCGGTAAGAAGAACACATGCTCCACTATGTTCATAGCAGCCTTGTTTATAATAGCCAGAAGCTGGAAAGATCCCAGATGCCCCTCAACAGAGGAATGGATATTGAAAATGTGGTACATTTACACAATGGAATACTACTCAGCTATTAAAAAATGAATTTATGAAATTCCTAGGCAAATGGATGGACCTGGAGGGTATCATCCTGAGTGAAGTAACCCAATCACAAAGGAACTCGCACAATATGTACTCACTGATAAGTAGATAATAGGCCAGAAACTTAGGATACCCAAGATATAAGATACAACTTGCCAAACCCATGAAATTCAAGAAGAACGAAGACCAAAGTGTGGACACTTTACCCTTTCTTAGAAATGGGAACAAAACATCCATAGAAGGAGTTACAGAGACAAAATGTGGAGCTGTGACAAAAGGATGGATCATCTAGTGACTGCCATATGCAGGGATCCTTCCCATAATCAGCTTCCAAATGCTGACACCATTGCATACACTAGCAAGATTTCGCTGAAAGAACCCAGTTATAGCTCTCTCTTGTGAGACTATGCCGGGGCCTAGCAAACACAGAAGTGGATGATCACAGTCAGCTATTGGATGGGTCACACGGCCCCTAACGGAGGAGCTAAGGAAATTACCCAAGGAGCTATAGGGAACTGCAACCCTATAGGTGGAACAACAATATGAACTAACCAGTACCCAGGAGCTCTTGTCTTTAGCTGCATATGTATCAAAAGATGGCCTAGTCGGCCATCACTGCAAAGAGAGGCCCATTGGACTTGCAAACTTTATATGCTCCAGTACAGAGTAAAACCGGGGCCAAAAAGGGGGAGTGGGTGGGTAGGGGATTGGGGGAGTGGTTATGGGGTACCTTTGGGATAGAATTGAAAATGTAAACGAGGAAAATACCTAAAAAAAAAAAAAAAAAAAAAAAAGACCAGCAAATATCTTCAACAAAGTTATAGAAGAAAAATTCCCAAATCTAAACAAAGAGATGCCCATGAACATACAAGAAGCCTACAGAACCCCAAATAGACTGGACCAGAAAACAAATTCCTCCCGACACACAATAATCAGAACAACAAATGCACTAAATAAAGAGAGAATACTAAAAGCAGTAAGGGGAAAAGGTCAAGTAACATATAAAGGCAAGCCTATCAGAATTACACCAGATTTTTCACCAGAGACTATGATGAAAGCCAGAAGAGCCTGGAGAGATGTTATATAGACCCTAAGAGAACACAAATTCCAGCCCAGGCTACTATACCAGCCAAACTCTCAATTACCATAGATAGAGAAACCAAAGATTTCACGACAAAAACAAATTCACACATTATCTTTCCACGAATCCAACCCTTCAAAGGATAATAACAGAAAAAAACCAGTTCAAGGATGGAAACCACGCCCTTAAAAAGCAAGAAGATAATCCTTCAACAAACCTTAAAGAAGACAGCCACAAAAACAGAATGCCAACTTTAACAACAAAAATAACGGGAAGCAACAATTACTTTTCCTTAATATCTCTGAATATCAATGGACTCAACTCCCCAATAAAAAGATATAGATTAACAAAATGGCTACACAAACAAGACCCAACCTTTTGCTGCCTACAGGAAACTCATCTCAGGGAAAAAGACAGACACTACCTCAGAGTAAAAAGCTGGAAAACAATTTTCCAAGCAAATGGTGTGAAGAAACAAGCTGGAGTAGCCATTCTAATATCTAACAAAATCGACTTCCAACCGAAAGTAATCAAAAAAGACAAGGAGGGGCACTTCATACTCATCAAAGGTAAAATCTTTCAAGAGGAACTCTCAGTTCTGAATATCTATGCTCCAAATACAAGGGCAGCCAAATTCATTAAAGAAACTTTAGTAAAGCTCAAAGCACACTTTGCACCTCACACAAAAATAGTGGGAGACTTCAACACACCACTTTCACCAATTCACAGATCATGGAAACAGAAACTAAACAGGGACACAGTGAAACTAACAGAAGTGATGAAACAAATGGACTTAACAGATATCTACAGAACATTTTATCCTAAAACAAAAGGATATACCTTCTTCTCAGCACCTCATGGTACCTTCTCTAAAATTGACCACATAATTGGTCACAAAACAAGCCTCAACATATACAAAAATATTGAAATTGTCCCATGAATCCTATCACATCACCATGGACTAAGGCTGATCTTCAATAACAAAATAAATAATAGAAAGCCAACATTCACGTACAAACTGAACAAAACTCTTCTCAATGATACCTCAGTCAAGGAAGGAATAAAGAAAGAAATTAAGGACTTTTTGGAGTTTAATGAAAATGAAGCCACAACATACCCAAACTTATGGGATAAAATGAAAGCATTTCTAAGAGGAAAACTCATAGCTCTCAATGCCTCCCAAAAGAAACTAGAGAGAGCACACATTACCAGCCTGACATCACACCTAAAAGGTCTAGAAGAAAAGGAAGCAAATTCACCTAAGAGGAGTAGAAGGCAGGAAATAATCAAACTCAGGGGTGAAATCAACCAAGTGGAAACAAGAAGAACTATTCAAAGAATCAACCAATGGAGGAGCTGGTTCTTTGAGAAAATCAACAAGATAGATAAACCCTTATCTAGACTCACTAGAGGACACAGGGAAAGCATCTTAATTAACAAAATCAGAAATGAAAAGGGAAACGTAACAATAGATCCTGAAGAAATCCATAACACCATCAGATCCTTCTACAAAAGGCTATACTCAACAAAACTGGAAAACCTGGATGAAATGGACAAGTTTCTAGACAGATTCCAGGTACCAAAGTTAAATCAAGATCAGGTTAATAATATAAACAGTCCTATATCCCCTAAAGACATAGAAGCAGTCATTAACAGTCTCCCAACCAAAAAAAGCCCAGGACCAGCTGCATATGTATCAAAAGATGGCCTAGACAGCCATCACTGGAAAGAGATTCCCTTTGGACTTGCAAACTTTATATGCCCCAGTACAGGGGAACACCAGGGCCAAAAAGGGGGAGTGGGTGGGTAGGGGATTGGGAGGGTGGGTGTGGGGGACTTTTGGGATAGCATTGGAAATGTAAACAAGGAAAATACCTAATAAAAATATTAATATATATATATATATATATATATATATATATATAATAAAAACAAAAACAAACAATCGTACAAACAAATAAAGAAGTATACCTATGCCTAAGAACTAATTTTAAAGGATTCATATTTGAAAAATCTATGGGAATAGTTTGCAAAACTAGAAAAGTTTTGAATGGTTGCACACACATAACACATACAAACACACACACACACACACACACACACACACACACACACACACACACATATATATATATATATATATATAAATTAAGATTATTCTGTATGGAAAATAGTTTTAGTGTATTGTTGCTAGTAATTATGATTGTTTAAATTTATTTTACTTTAATTTATTTATTTTTGTGCCTATGTTTACACACATATGCATGAATGGCAAGTATGTGTTGGTGAAACAACTTTTGCTATTGGAGACAGTTCTCTCTACCATTGAGTTTAAATATCTTTTGTTATATTTCAGTACCTAATTTAAGTCTGTCTTAGCTTGAGATTTTATTGATGTAATGAAGCACCAAAATCAAAAGCAACTTGGAGAAAAAAGGGCTTGTATCAGCTGCAAGTCTGAGATTACAGTATAATCATGGAGGGAAATGAGGATGGGAACTTAAGGCTGGAATCTGGAGGCAGGAAGTGATCAGGAGGCTATGTAGAAATACTTCATAAGGGCTTGGCTTCCTTTTGTTATCCTCCTCAGTCTGCTTTCAGTGTCATCACCCAGAGTAAACTGGGTTCTCCATGAAACAAGGAAGTATGGTGAGAATATTTTCTCAATTTATGTTACGTCTCTCAGATGACTCTAGCATATACCAAGGTAACGTGGAACTATCCAGCACAGATACTAAGTTAAATATTTATGACACTCATAGAAGGTATAGAAACATGTTAAATAAATGTGGTATATGGACCTTGAAATCACGTGATTAAGATTCGTGGTAATCTCTTACCTGTTGAATATCTGACTGACCCTGGTTCTTTACACTATTGAACACATTCAATGGTTAAAATGTCAATTTTCTCATGCTTCATTTTAATTTTGCACATCTCCACATTAGAAGATTATCACCACATGTTGAAAATTCGTAGCCTGAATATTCTGCTGCATGTTTAGAGTACTCTTTTATGAACTTAGAGTTAATGGTTCACTGTGGCTATGACCTTGGAGGGAATTTAAGAACTAATATATAACATCTGTGAAGCACTCTGTGTCCTTTGAAGTAGGAGCTGTAATATGTAATATCATAGATGCCTAAGAGATTATGAAAAGGCAATGTATTAAAGAGTTTATCCTTCAACAGATTAATCTTTGACAGAGCCCCAGGCAATCACTAGAATGCTAGCATCAATGTCAATTATCCACCAGAAGAGACAGATGTAATAGCTGCATATCACTTCTCATGTTACTTTTAATACATTATGACACCAAATGATGGAAAGAAAGAGAAAAAGTTGAACAAATAATTCAAGATATAGCATACTATCTTTTTTAGTCTTTAAAAATTCTTGGCCATTGAATCTACATTACAAAGTGAAAAAAATGAAAATAGTCGACTTAAATGGAAAGTGCTATGCATTCTTAAGTTTATATAATGTTTTTTGAAGTATAGAGGTACTTCATAAGTAAATGATTCATATATGTATATAGATAGATATAGATGTAGATATGTATATCTGTGTACACAATATATATGTACAAATATTATTTATAAATTACCCAATCAACCTCAACATAAAGTTTCTACATAAGTATAACAGGCAAGTTCCATTCATAGTTTGAAATATATTAAAATTTATTTTAATAGAGTTGGACTAGCTCCGATCTGATAATGTAGTTTGGGGACTTTAATTCCAGGACAGGGACAGCTTTAAGTGAGTTTAATATTTTAAAACTTAAATGTAAATATTTGTTTGCATTGAGATTACATTTTAATTACATTTTCTTTTATTTCCTCCCTTCAAACCCTCCCATATCTCTACTCATTATTATTTTCAAATTCATAGCCTCTACTTTTATCAACTGTTATTAAAGAAACTTTTGGACATGTATGTTCATAAGGTGTTACTGGATGTAGGATTTCAGGGCCAAACATTTGGTACTGATGATGCAATTATTGTAGTATACAGAAAATTTAGAGAAGAAATGCCATTTGTTCACACATTTATGAGCATGATGTACATGTATTCTGGTCATTAAATATATAATTCAAGGTTGTATTAATAATGAGGATTATAAATAAATTTTAGAGACACTGAATTTTAAATCTCATACTTAATCTAAAATATTCTGTTGATCTTGTATTTAATTAAAATTAATACTGTAAATATATTGATAATTCAAAATTCGGTATGTTTCCTATATCCATAGTCATCCCAGGTCATTTTTTTATAAAGATATGTTTTATTTTGTTAAAGACCTTTTCTGAATTTAATGAGGTGTTTATGGGGTATTTGTATTTTAGTCTGATTATGTAATAGATTGCATTTATTGTTTTATGGATATTGGAGCATACATATATGAGGATATATGAAATAAAGCCAATGTGATCATAGTGGATTATATTTTTATTATGTTCTTTAATTGAGTTTTCAAGTAATGTATTGAATAGTTTTATATCTATACACACAAGGGATATTGGGCTATTGTTTCTTTCATTTTGGGATCATTGTGTGATATTAATATTAAGGCAAAAGCTGTTGCCTGTATATGGGATTTGTTTTTATAGCTGGGCTACATTGTTTGTTCCCAGTGGGAGAGGACACAACTAACCTCACAAAGATTTGATGTACCAGGGGGAGTGGAACATCCACGAGGGTACCTACCCACTCAGAAGAGAAGATGTAGGGAGGTAGGAGAACAAATTTGGGAGGGTAAGCAAGAGGGGGCAGTGGGTAGATGTAAAATGATTAAGTAGAATCATCATCATCATCATCTAATGTACTCATATAAAAATCTAAAATGCCTTTTAATGAGAAAAGACATAAATTACAGCACCATTGGTGCTTAGAGGGACACTCCTGGAACCCTCAGGACACAGGAACGTAGGAGTGACCTGAGACAGGAGCCTTCAAGTTTCTGTCTGACCCAGAGCTGATCCTCTGCCACAGGTCTCCATATCCAAATAGTGCCAGGAGAGAGCTAGCCTCCCAGGAGTACTGAGAAGCCTGTGAGTGCAGATAAAACCACTACTGATGCTCAGAGGAACCCTCCCAGAACCCTCAGGACACAGGAGCTGAGCAGAGACTTGGGACAGGAGCCTTCTGGTTTCCATCTGCGCCCAGAGATGATCCTGTGCCACAGCACTACATACACTAATACCATCAGGTGAGATCTGGGCTCCCAGGAGAGCTGACACACCTGCGAGCACAGGCAAGACCACCACTTCTGTTTAAATTCTTGGCTCCAGAGGGACCCTCCAAGAGCCACCAGGACACAGGAATCAAGGAACAGATAGGTACAAGATCCTTCTGGTTTCTGTCTGCAACCCAGAGCTGACCTTGTTCAACACACAGCTCTTCATACTCAAATTCCTCCTGGAGAGAATAGGTCTTCCAGGAATACTTACACACAGGCTTGCAGGATGGACAAACCACAGTAAGAGACAGCAAGACCAGCTAACAACAGAGACAACTAGATGGCAAAAGGCAAGAACATAAGCAACAGAAACAAAGGGTACTTGGCATCATCAGAACCCAGTTCTCCCACAACAGTGGTCACTGGATGTCCCAAAAGATGAGAAAAGCAAGACTCTGATTTAAAATCACATCTCATGTTGATGATAGAGCACATTACAAAGGACATAAATAACTCCATTAAAGATATTCAGGAGAACACAAATAAAAAGTTTGAATCCCTTAAAGAGGAAAAACAAAAATCACTCAAAGAATCATAACCAAACAGGTGAATGCATTTCACAAAAACATTGAGGATCTAAAAATGGAAATAAAGAAATCAGAAAGAGAGACAACCCTGGAGATAGAAAATCTAGGAAAGATATCAGGAGTCATCAATGCAAGTATCACCAATAGAATACAAGAGATTGAAGAGAGAATCTCATGTGCCGAAGATAGCATAGAAAACATTGACACAATAGTTAGAGAAAATGCAAAATGCAAAAAGCTCCTAACCAAGGAAAAAAAATCCAGGAAATCCAGGAAACAATGAAAAGACAAAAATCTAAGGATAATAGGTATAGAAGAGAATGAAGATTTCCAACTTAAAGGGCCAGTAAATATTTATCGTCAACAAAATTATAAAAGAAAACTTCCCTAACCTAAATAAAGAGATGCACATAAACATACAAGAAGCCAAAAGAACTCCAAATAGACTGGACCAGAAAGGAAATTTCTCCCATCACATAATTGTCAAAACACCAAATGCACAAAGTAGAAAAAGAATGTTAAAACCAGTAAGGGAAAAATGTCAATTAACATTTATAGGCAGACCTTCCAGAATTACACCAGACTTTTCATCAAGCACTATGAAAGCTAGAAGATCCTGGGCAGATCTCATATAGACACTCAGAAAACACAAATGACAGCACAGACTACTATACAAAGCAAACCTTTCAGTTACCATAGATGGAGAAACCAAGATATTCCATGGCAAAACTAAATTTACACAATATCTTTCCCCAAATCCAGCCCTAAAAAGGATACTAGATGGATAAAGCCAACCCAAGGAAGAAAACTACACCCAAGAAAAAGCAACAGACACAAAAGAAGATAGCCACACAAACATAAAAAATAATATCAAAAATAACAAGAAACAACAATCACTAGTTCTTAATATCTCTTAACATCAATGGACTCAATTCCTCAATAAAAAGAAATAGGCTAACAGAATGAATTTGTAAAAAGGAACCAGCATTTGGCTGCATACAGGAAACACACCTCAGTGTCAAAGACAAACACTACCTCAGAGAAAAGGGCTGGAAAACAATTTTCCAAGCAAATGTTCGTGAGAAAGAAGCTAGAGTAACCATTTTAATATTGAATAAAATGAACTTTCAACCAAAAGTTATGAAAAATGATAAGGAAGTACACTTCATACTCATCAACGGAAAAATCTATTAAGAAGACCTCTCAATTCTGAACATCTATGCTCCAAATGTGAGGGCACACATATTCATAAAAAGAAACTCTACTAAAGCTCAAAAGCACACATTGCAACTCACACAATAATAGTGGGAGACTTCACCACCCTACTCTCATCAATAGACCCATCATGGAAACACAAATTAAATAGAGACACAGTGAAACTAACAGAAGTTATGGACCACATGGATTTAACAGATATCTAGAGAGCATTTCATGCTAAATCAAAAGAATATACCTTCTTTTCAACACCCCGTGTTCCCTTCTCTAAAACTGACCATATAATCAGTCACAAATAAGAACATACATAAGAAGATTAAAATAATCTAAAAGATATAAGAAGATTGAAATAATCCCATGACTCCTAAAAGATCACTTCAGATTAAGGCTAGTCTTCAATAGCAAAAAAATAACAGAAAGCCCACATAAGCATGGAAGCTTAACAATGATCTACTCAGTGATAATCCTGTCGAGGAAGAAATAAAAAAAGAAATTAAAGATGTTTTAGAATTTAATGAAAATGAAAGTACAACATACCCAAAATTATGGGATACAATGAAGTTAGTGCTAAGAGGATAACTCTTAGCTCTGAGTGCTTCCAAAAATATAGTAGCAGCTTAACAGTACATCTGAAAGCTCTAGAACAAAAAGAAGCAAACACACCTAAGGGCAGGAGACAGCAGGAAATAAATCAAATTCAGGGCTGAAATCAACAACCAACAATCCATAAAAGAACTCACACACCCATGGCCGCTTGATTTTTGACAAAGGAGCTAAAACCATCCAGTGGAAAAAAGACAGCATTGTCAACAAATGGTGCTGGTTCAACTGGCAGTTATCATAAAGAAGAATGGGAATTCATCCATTCTTATCTCCCTGTGCAAAGCTCAAATCCAAGAGGATCAAAGACCTCCACATAAAAGCAGGCACTGAATGTAATAGAAGAGAAAGTGGGGAAAATTCTGGAACACATGGGCACAGAGGAAGTGTTTCTGAACAGAACAACAATGGCTTATGTTCTAAGATCAACAATCTACAAATGGGACCTCATTAAATTGCAAAGCTTCTGTAAGGCAAAGGACACTGTCAATAGGACAAAATGGCAACCAACAGACTGTGGAAATTTTTACCAATCCTACATCTGATAGAGGGCTAATAGTCAATATATACAAAGAACTCAAGAAGTTAGACTTCAGAGAACAATATAACACCATTAAAAAATAAGGAAGGGAGATAAACAGAATTCTCAACTGAGGAAACTCAAAGATCTGAGAAGCATCCAAAGAAATATTCAATATCCTTTGTCATCAAGGAAATGCAAATCAGAACAACCATGAGATTCCACCACACACCTGACAGAATGGCTAAGATCAAAACTCAGTTGATAGCAGATGCTGACAAGGTTGTGGAGAAAGAGGAACACTTTTCCATTGTTGGTAGGATTGCAAGTTGGTACAACAACTCTGTAATCAATCTGGTGTTTCCTCAGAAAATCAGATATATTATCTGAGGACCAAGCTATACTACTTCAGGGCATATACATCGAAGATGCTCCAACTTGCAATAAGGACACATGCTCCAATATGTTCATAGCAGCCTTATTTATAATAGCCAAAAGTTGGAAAGAACCCAGATGACCTTCAACAGAGGAATGGATACAGAAAATGTGGTACATTCACAAAATTGAGTACTACTACTAAGCTATTAAAAATGATGACTTCTTGAATATTAGCCCCCTATCTGATTTAGGAAAGGTAAAGATCCTTTCCCAATCTTTTGGTGGTCTTTTTGTCTTATTGACGGTGTCTTTTGCTTTGCAGAAGCTTTGCAGTTTCATGAGGTCCCATTTGTCAATTCTCGATCTTATAGCACAGCCATTGCTGTTCTATTCAGGAATATTTCCCTGTGCCCATATCCTCGAGGGTTTTCCCCACTTTCTCCTCAATAAGTTTCAGTGTCTCTGGTTTTATGTGGAGTTCCTTAATCCACTTAGATTTGACCTTAGTATCCTAAGTTTCTGGGGTAATATCCACTTATCAGTGAGTACATATTGTGTGAGTTCCTTTGAGATTGGGTTACCTCACTCAGGATGATACCCTCCAGGTCCATCCATTTGCCTAGGAATTTCATAAATTCATTCTTTTTAATAGCTGAGTAGTACTGTGTAAATGTACCACATTTTCTGTATCCATTCCTCTGTTGAGGGGCATCTGGGTTCTTTCCAGCTTCTGGCTATTATAAATAAGGCTGCTATGAACATAGTGAAGCATGTGTCCTTCTTACCGGTTGGAACATCTTCTGGATATGTGCCCAGGAGAGGTATTGCTGGATCCTCTGGTAGTACTATATCCAGTTTTCTGAGGAACCGTCAGACTGATTTTCAGAGTGGTTGTACAAGCTTGCAATCCCACCAACAATGGAGGAGTGTTGCTCTTTCTCCACATCTTCACCAGCATCTGCTGTTACCTGAATTTTTGATCTTAGCCATTCTGACTGGTGTGAGGTGGAATCTCAGGTTTGTTTTGATTTGCATTTCTCTGATGATTAAGTATGCTGAGCATTTATTCAGGTGCTTCTCAGCCATTTGGTATTCCTCAGGTGAGAATTCTTTGTTTAGCTCTGAGCTCCATTTTTAATGGGGTTATTTGATTTTCTGGAGTCCACCTTCTTGAGTTCTTTATATATTTTGGATACCCAAGATATAAGATATAATTTGCTAAACACATGAAACTCAAGAAGAACAAAGACCAAAGTGTGGACAGTTTGCCCCTTCTTAGAATTGGGAACAAAACACCCATGGAAGGAGTTACAGAGACAAAGTTTGGAGCTGTGTCAAAAGGATGGACCATGTAGAGCCTGCCATATCCAGGGTTCCATCCCATAATCAGCTTCCAAAAGCTGACACCATTGCATATAGTACCAAGATTTTGCTGAAAGGACCCAGGTATAGCTGTCTCTTTTGAGACTATGCTGGGGCCTAGCAAACACAGAAGTGGATGCTCACAGTCAGCTACTGGATGGATCACAGGGCCCCCAATGGAGCAGCTAGAGAAAGTACCCAAGGAGGTAAAGGGATCTGCAACCCTATAGGTAGAACAACATTATGAACTAACGAGTACCCCGGAGCTCTTGACTCTAGCTGTATATGTGTCAAAAGATGGCCTAGTCGGCCATCACTGGAAAGAGAGGCCCATTGGTCTTGCAAACTTATATGCCCCAGTACAGGGGAATGCCAGGGCAAAAAGTGGGAGTGGGTGGGTAGGGGAGTGGGAGGGAGGGTATGGGGGACTTTTGGGATAGCATTGGAAATGTAAATGAGGAAAATACCTAATAAAAAATATAAAAATAAAATAAAAACGATGACTTCTTGAAATTCTTAGGCAATTGGATGAAGCTAGAAAAATCATCCTGAGTTAATTAACCCAATCACAAAAGAACATACATGATATTCACTCACTGATAAGTGGATATTAGCCCCAAATCTCAAAATACCCAAGATACAATTCACAAACCACATGAAGCTCAAGAAAAAGGAAGTTCAATGTGTGGGTGCTTCAATCCTTCTTATAAAAAGAACAAAATACCCATAGGAGCAAATACGGAGACAAAGTACAGAGTAGAGACTGAAGGAAAGGCTCTCTAGAGACTGTCCCGCCTGGGGATTCATCCCAGATACAGTCACCTGACAATATTGTAGATGAAAGGGGCCTGACAATATTGCTTGCTGAAAGGAGCCTGATATAGATGTTTCCTGTGAGGCCCTGCCAGAACCTGACAAATACAGAGATGGATGCTCACAGCCAACCCTTGCACTGAGTGTGGGGTACCCAATGGAGGAGTTAGAGAAAGGACTAAAGGGGTTTGCAGCCCCAAAGGAAGAACAACAATAACAACCATCCAGACCCCCCAGATCTCTCAGGGAGTAAGCCACCAAGCAGGGAGTATACCTGGCTCCAGCTGCATATGTAGCAGAGGATTGCCTTGTCAGGCATCAATGGGAGAAGAGGTCATTGGTCCTTTGAAGGTTTGATAGATGCCCCAGTGTAGGGGAAATCTAGGGCGTGGAGGCAGGAGTAGGTGAGTGGAAGGATAAACACTCTCATAGAAGCAGGGGAAGGTAGTTTCTGGAGGGGAAGAAACTGGGTAAGGAGTTAACATTTGAAATGTAAATAAATTTAAAAATTATATAACTAAATACATTTAAAAAAACATTTAAAAAAAAAAGAATGACTAGGGAATGTAAGGAGGTTTTTTTTAGGTATGTAAATAAATAAAAATTAATTGAACTATAAATTATAATAATATGATTAATATATTCAATTCAGTTCAAGGAATAGTTATATAATAGAAAAATAAACATTTATAAAACATTGAGATTATGATATTTTATTTTATATAAAACAAATGCATTGTATATAGAATAAAATTAATTAGTTATTTTTCCTTTCTCCCTATTTTAGGCAAGTACACTAAATTTCAAAGCGTTAATTAGGGAGTAATATATTGTCTCTTAGAAACTAAACTACCAATCTGTCATGCCTTCTCTAGGAAATAGACTGTTATTAAGTATAAATAGAACTTGAACATTACAGAAATTATGGGACAACAAAATTATGTCATACATGAAATCTAAGATTCAATATATTATTAATATCCTTAAAAAGATCTAGAGACTTCAGTTTCCATATTTCTTTTCTTACTGAATCTAGGCTTGAAATCCATTTCTCCACCTCTAAAGCTCAAAAGAACTTTTTGATACTGCAACATGTTTTACATCTAGACACACAGGATTTGCCAATTGAGGAGAGTGAATTACACTTAAAAAGTGTGTGAGACGTGTGTTTGCATGTCACTTACATCCTACTTTCTCCGAGTGTGCTTCCTTCCTAAATACCAAACATAGCTAAAACTTATTAGTTATTTAAATATTGCCTTTGCCTTGGATGGAAGTCAAGAACAAATTAAGATATAACAGAATATGTACAAAGAAAATTGATACTCTGAAAATACAATTAACTCCATCAGTGATACTTGACTTTGCCAAAGCTAAAATATATTAAAATGTAAAAAATTTTGAGTACAGTTGAAAGAACAATATAACTAATAATTCAAAGTAAAATAAGTAGAGGTGTACAAGTTTCGATAAAAAGTAAACAGTGGAAAATATATTCAAGAAGAAAAATAAAGAATAAGACAGAAAAGGGGGAAACAATGGAATAAGCACAATGTTAACCTTAGTAGGTAGGTGAAGAAATAGATTTCATGGAACACTATGCCAAAATCTAACAGGTAATAATAATTCATTTTAAATACCATTGCAAAAGTTATTTCCTAGAATAATTTTAGTTCTAATATATATATTTATAGATATAAAATGCCACTGTCCTTATCCTGTTAGTGTTCTTGCTTTATTTTCAATTGATAATAGTTATGCTAAGACAGGTAAGAAACATTAGCAATAAATTAAATTCAGATGTAATCAAATTTCATATATTAAGAAGGAGATATCAGAAAGTTCACAGTAATTTAAAATCATAATTCTAAAACAAATGATGTGTTTTTCATAGTAACTGTAATTGTGGTTGTACGTACCATTATTTTTAGATTTAGAGGTACCCTATAAAAACATCATTGTCTCTACCTAAATAATTAATGATAGTATACCATATCGATGTCAACTGATCAGCAAACATTTCACTTGAACTTTGGTATATTTGTGCATTAAATGCCAAACACCAATGAAAAAGGACAAGATATATGAAATGGCAACACTGGTACCTTCACCCAAAGATCCAATGTGTAGAGCATATTTCCTATTATTTCAGTTTTTAAAATGAAGATCATTGTTTCAAAATATGTTACACTGAGTCATATTTCTTGATTTTAGCAAAAGTATTATCTGGAAATTAAGGAGAAGGATTCTGAAGTTCTTGAAACAATAGTAAAAGTTGAAGTTCTTTTAATTATTTTTAATATATTGAAAAGGTGAGTATAATTTATTCTAATCTAGGTCCCTTGTCCCAGTATTACCCAGGATTTTCCGATTTCTCTACCTATCAAACGTCATGCCTTCATTCTTTGTCTGTTTAGAAAACAATCAGACACAGAAAAAACCCAACTAAGCATAATGATAATAAAACAAAAGACAAAATGGTAAGAAACCTGTACACATATGCACTCACACATTCGTAAACAAAATCCATAAAAAATAAAATATGAGAAACTATATTATAAAAATAAAATATCAGTAAAGTTTTAAAAAAGTCTAAACAGAGCAGTATAAAGCAAATGATTCTCCCAAAGGACCAAAGAGTTTGTTTTGTATTGACCTTCCTCGGCTAACTGATCACCCCCTAAGTGTGGTACACATATTCAGTGACACTCCACTGCAGAGAATTAACTTTTTTCTTTGCAAGCAGATGTCAATTGGAAATACATTTTTGGTTAGGAATGGAAGTGCATGACCTCTTCTCTTCCTAGCTTTGGATCCTATTTTTCTAGAATCTTTGCAGACTCTACTGTTTTCTCATTCTCTATACACTGCCCTGCTGTGAGCCTTTGTATTAATTAGTTCCCATGTATTTCAAGAAGAAACTACTTTGATAATGGTTGAAGAAAATACTTCTTTATGTGTATAGCTTAATGTAATTAGAAATATTGCTCTATTTCTTTAGAAGAACAGTAGATATTTCTTTCCCCTATCCCTTTGTTTTATTTAGTGCCAGGATCTTGGCCACCTCATCAGGGTCAGCAATGGGTGCCATCTTATGGAGTGGACTTTAATACTAAAGTGTGAGGTAGCTGTTTATTCCTACAGCATTTGTACCACCATTGAACAAGCATATAATATATGCACACCACAGTTTTATATCACAGGTTTGTACCTTTGTAAATGTTTTCCTTTCTCTTCTGGTACCTTGAAGAGTAATTCCTATTACTATTAACACTAGTCTCAAGAAGAACAAAGACCAAAGTGTGAACACTTTGCCCAGTCTTAGAATTGGGAACAAAACACCCATGTAAAGAGTTACAGAGACAAAGTTTGGAGCTGAAACGAAAGGATACACCATCCAGAGACTGTCATACCCGGGGATCCATCCCACAATCAGCCTCCAAATAGTGACACCATTGCATACACTAGCAAGATTTTGCTGAAAGGACCCTGATATAGCTGTCTCTTGTGAGGCTATACTGGGGCCTAGCAAACACAGAAGTGGATGCTCACAGTCAGCTATTGGATGGATCACAGGGCCTCCAATGGAAGAGCTAGAGAAAGTACCTGAGGAGCTAAAGGGATCTGCAACCCTATAGGTGGAACAACAATATGAACTAACCAGTACCCCCGGGAGCTCATGTCTCTAGCTGCATATGTATCAAAAGATGGCCTAGTCGGCCATCACTGGAAAGAGAGGCCCATTGGTCCTGCAAATTTTATATGCCTCAGTACAAGGGAACGCCAGGGCCAAGAAGTGGGAGTGGGTGGGTAGGGGAGTGGTGGGGGAGGGTATGGGGGGCTTTGGGGATAGCATTGGAAATGTAAATGAAGAAAATACCTAATTAAAATAGAATTAAATCACACACACACACACACACACACACACACACACACACACACACTAGTCAGTAGGGGTGAAAGCTTCTGTTCGACAGCATGTTGACCTTTACATTTTTGATAATGTAAGTGACTTTTATCATCAGTACTAGGTCGTAACCATCAGTTTTTGGATAGCAACTACAATAGCTTGACATATTTGAGGTTTACCTGGAGACACATTGGCCAACAAGCTAACTAGACTTGATTTATTTCTGGTAATAAAGGTTTTGCCTGGTTGCAAAATACATCTAATTGAGGTTTGTCTCCTCTGGTTACTTCAAAACATGTATACATTTTTCAGAAGCTTTTACTACAGGAGGTTTCCATACAATCCCTCAAGTGGTCCTGAGTTTTAATTGATTCTCATTCTCTCCCTTACCTAACTTCCATCCATGGCTCCATTTAATTTTCCCATTACCATCTCTTTTCATTTTCTATATATCTGCATATTTTATTTGCCCTTTCTTATTAGAACTTCTCCTCCCTCTCCATGATCGTTGTGGTTATATGAATTAGAATATAACCATGCCAATAGAAGGCTAAAAAACTAACATCCATATATAAGAGAATACATACCATGTTTTTCTTTCTAGATGTGAGTTACCTCATTTGAATATCTTTTTTTCTATGTTTACCAATTTATCTATAAATTTTTTTTATTTTTTCATTTTTAATTGGGTATTTATTTCATTTACAGTTCCAATGCTATACCAAAAGTCCCCTACCTCCTCCCCCACCCACTCCCCCTCCACCCACTCCCACTTTTTGGCCCTGGCGTTCCCCTGTACAGAGGCATATTAAGTTTGCAGGACCAATGGGCCTCTCTTTCCACTGATGGCCGACTAGGCCATCTTGTGATACATATGAAGCTAGAGACACGAGCTCTGGGGAGTACTGGGTAATTAATATTGTTTTTCCACCTATAGGGTTGCAGGTACCTTTAGCACCTTGGTTACTTTCTCTAGTTCCTCCATTGGGGGCCCTGTGATCCATCCAATAGATAACTGTGAGCATCCACTTCTGTGTTTGCTAGGCCACAGCATAGTCTCACAAGAGACAGCTATATCTGGGTCCTTTCAGCAAATTCTTGCTAGTGTATGCAATGGTGTCAGCTTTTGGAGGCTGATTATGGGATGGATACCCGGATATGGCAGTCTCTACATGGTCCATCCTTTGGTCTCAGCTCCAAACTGTGTCTCTGTAACTCTTTCAATGGGTGTTTTGTTACCAATTTTAAGAAGGGGCAAAGTGTCCACACTTTGGTCTTCGTTTTTCTTGAGTTTCATGCATTTAGCAAATTTTATCTTATATCTTGGATATCCTAAGTTTCTGGGCTAATATCCACTTATCAGTGAGTACATATTGTGTGAGTTCTTTTGTGATTGGGTTACCTCACTCATCATGATACCCTCCAGGTCCATCCATTTGCCTAAGAATTACATAAATTCATTCTTTTTAATAGCTGAGTAGTACTCCATTGTGTAAATGTACCACATTTTCTGTATCCTTTCCTCTGTTGAGGGACATCTGGATTCTTTCCAGCTTCTGTCTTTTATAAATAAGGCTGTGATGAACTTAGTGGAGCATATGTCCTTCTTACCGGTTAGAACATCTTCTAGATATATGCCCAGGAGAGGTATTGTGGGATCCTCCAGTAGTACTATGTCTAACTTTCTGAGGAACCGCCAGACTGATTTCCAGAGTGGGTGTACAAGCTTGTAATCCCACCGACAATGGAGGAGTGTTCCTCTTTCTCCACATCCTTGCCAGCATCTGCTGTAACCTGAATTTTTGCTCTTAGTCATTCTGTCTGGTGTAAGGTGGAATCTCAGGGTTGTTTTGATTTGCATTTCCCTGATGATTAAGGATGTTGAACATTTTTTCAGGTACTTCTTAGCCATTCGGTATTCCTCAGGTGAGAATTCTTTGTTTAGCTCTGAGACCCATTTATTAATGGAGTTATTTGATTTTCTGGAGTCCACCTTCTTGAGTTCTTTATATATATATTGGATATTAGTCCCCTCTCTCCATCAAAATTTCAACTCAATTCTTCAATGAATTAGAAAGGGCAGTCTGCAAATTCATCTGGAATAACAAAAAACCTAGGATAGCAAAAATTCTTCTCAAGGATAAACGGACCTCTCATGGAATCACCATGCCTGACCTAAAGCTGTACTACAGAGCAAGTGTGATTAAAAGTGCATAGTACTGGTATAGTGACAGACAAACAGACCAATTGAATAGAATTGAAGACCCAGAAATGGTCACTTGATCTTTGACAAGGGAGCAAAAACCATCCAAAAGAGACAGCATTTTCAACAATTGGTCCTGGCACAACTGGAGGTTATCATGTAGAAGAATGTGAATCGATCCATTCCTATCTCCTTGTACTAAGGTCAAATCTAAGTGGATTAAGGAACTCCATATAAAACCAGATACACTGAAACTTATAGAGGAGAAAGTAGGGAAAAGCCTCAAAAATATGGTTACTGGTGAATAATTCCTGAATAGAACAGCAGTGGCTTGTGCTGTAAGATTGAGAATCAACAAATGGGACCCCATAAAATTGCAAAGCAAGGCAAAAGACACCATCAATAAGACAAAAATTCCACCAACAGATTGGGAAAGTATCTTTACCTATCCAGATTTTTTTTTTTTTTTTTTTTTTTTTTTGGTTTTTCGAGAGAGGGTTTCTCTGTATAGCCCTTGCTGTCCTGGAGACCAGGCTGGCCTCGAACTCAGAAATCCGCCTGCCTCTTCTTCCCGAGTGCTGCGATTAAAGGCATGCGCCACCATGCCCGGTTTCCAGTGTCTTTTCTAATAAAAGGTGAATCCAGCTGAAAGCAAGGTGGGAAGGAATTGTAAGTAGTAGGACATAAAATCTATTTTCAATTTAAAAAATAAAAAAATATTTTTTAAAGTATATACATCTGGCTTTTTAAATAAAGACAACAATGTATACACCGGTTTGAGGATTTTTGGTATGTCTTCAAATCAATACCATTGATAAACATGTAATTTTTTTGTCAATCTTATATTATTTTTATTACTATAGTTCTCTAGTATAACTAAAAATCAGAAGTGATATTAACTCTTGTAGTTTTTATTATTTTACATGATCTGTTTTTGTTTTTTAATTTTGATATGTGTGTTTAGTTTCTTTCCTATGGTATTTTTGACGGTATTGTGAAAGATATTGTTTAACTGATTTTATCATTATCATTTTATCACTCTATTTATCATTTGTACACAGGACTGTTACTCAATTCTCTGTGTTAATTTAGTATCATGGTACTCTGTTGTAAGTTTTCTATCAGCTGTAGAAGTTCATTGGTAGTATTATTAGTGAGGTTTTTGTTTGTTTGTTTGTTTGTTTTAAATCATGTCTTCTTCAAATAAAGATAACTTGACTTTTTATCTCACTATTTGTATGCTCTTTTCTCCTTTAGGTTTTTTTTTTCTCATTAAAACATGAACAAGTGTATTAAATAGATACTGAGAGAGTGGACAAACTTGACATGGTCCTTTCTCTGTGTTTAAGTTCATATTGGCTGTGAAATTTCTGAAATTGATATTTTAAAATCCGTTAATATTATAATGACTTAAAATGGAAATCCTCATTGAGATTACATTGAAATTAAAATATCTATGTAAGTTTCTTTTTGTTATATATTATATCTTAAAGTTTTAAAAGTATCCCTTGAGTTATAGAGAAAATATAAATTACAATGTTTGAATTGCTTTTCTTAAATTCCCTTGTACAGCGTGAAATTCTGCAAATATAAGTAGAAACAAAAATATACTCGTAAAACTAATTAAATTATTAATATTTTATTTTATAGTTGGCATATATTAGATGTAATATAAATTTGTACTAACAATTTTCTCCATGTTGTTTTTGTATATGTGTTAATTTCTCTTTGCTCTCATAGAAGATTATAACACATTTAGTAACTAAACTCTTCTTTCACTGTGTGTTAGAAATCATAAGTGTGGTGTGCTGTGTTTAAATTGCAATATCTACAGGAGTATGTTGTTTCATTTTGCTCTGAAGAAAGAATCACCCCTCAAACATTTTTTTCTTCCAGAGGCTGTTTACCTCCAGACCCCCAGAGTCTTTAACAACCACATCATTTAACTTCCATTTTTTGTTTTCTTTTCTCCTCAATTAAACTTTTGCCTGGATCACCTACAGTAATTTCTCCTCTTTACCATAAACTATCAAACTTAATTCTAGTTATCCTTTAGTCATCCTTGGCAGGAATTAAGCTTCCAGAATTTGGGTTTGTGCCTCTTTTTGAAAATAATATTCTGCCTAAGATAATATGTTGGTAGCACTGTAAAACTATTAATATAAAATACAAAAAAGTGATGTAATCTGTCACATGGGTTTTTTTTGTTTTTTAGTTTTTTGATTTTATTTTTAATATTTAGACACTTCCACTAGTTTCCTTCCCTGATAAGACATTTCACCATTTTACATGTCTCTGGCGCACTTGTGCCTTTTGTTATTGACCTTTGGTCCCTACATTTTTGTTCCAATCATATAATGAGAGTCATATCTCACCATTCACCATCCAGATTTTTATTAGATATTTTCTTTATTCACATTTCAAATGCTATGCTGAAAGTTCCCTCTAACTGCCCCCTCCCTGCTCCCCTATCCACCCACTCCCACTTCTTGTCCCTGGCATTCCTCTGTACTGGAGAGAGGGAGAGCGGGAGAGGGAGGGGGAGATAGAAGCCCAACTTTTCTTATGACATTTGAAGAATTGAACAACTCAGGTCTTTATATCTGTGTACCACGCACTCCTGCCACTTTAATCATTTTTCCAGTTGCTGAGATTACTTTGTCTCTTAATAAATTTTTCCCACTGGGGGAAAAAAATCTAAAATCACCAATTCACATAGCTCTTTGTTTGGTTTATTTGCTGTATTTATATAAATGTTGCCTTACAACCTTATATTATTTTGAGAGGACTCATTTTCATGTTTAATAAAAAGGTTTTAAATACACTAATTAAAATAACAGAACATGATGATCCTTTCTAAAAAAGCTCATTTTGACATTTATATTTATGCTCTTGTTTGTTAATTGTACATTGAGTTTTATTAGTATTTCAAATTTCATTATTTCCATAAACTGTTCATTGATTCAACATAGCAGAAAAATGGTATACTTCTCACAATAATATAATAATGTAAAAACTGTTTAATATCCTCATAAATATATAAAGCTTTTTTTTCCCCTCTCAAGTGGGACTAAGGTGTCCACACTTGGGCCCTTCAGCCTGTTGACCTTTTTGAGTTCTGTGGACTGTAGCTTGGGTATTCTGTACTTTTCTTTCTTTCTTTCTTTCTTTCTTTCTTTCTTTCTTTCTTTCTTTCTTTCTTTCTTTCCTCCTTCCTTCCTTCCTTCCTTCCTTCCTTCCTTCCTTCCTTCCTTCCTTCCTTCCTTCACATACTAGACTCATCAGAGAGAAGGAAGCCTCCATAAAATCAGGCTGTAAGGCAAGCTTATAAACCATTTTATTTATTAATGACTTATTGGTGGAGGACCCACCCCATTATAGGTGGTGCTATCCCTGGGCTGGTGGTCCTGTATTCTACAAGAATGTAGGTTGTAAAAACTATGAGGATCAAGTCAATAAACAGTACTCATCCAGCTCCTAGCTCTGGGTTCCTTCCCTGCTTGAGTTCCTGTGCATATAAATATGTACTAGTGTTCTTACTCCTAGAAAATTTCAGGAAAAAATTGACTTTCAAAATTCATTTAGAATATGAATTTATTGAGAACAAAAAATTTGCTATGCTGTCATTTAAAATTTATTTATAAGTTTAACTTTATTTTTTAAAGCTCATTCTCTCTCTTTTTTTTTTTATACTTTTTTTGGGGGGGAGGGTTTATTCAGCTTACACTTCCATACTGCTGTTCATCACCAAGGAAGTCAGGACTGGAAATCAAGCAGGTCAGTAAGCAGGAGCTGATGCAGAAACCATGGAGGGATGTTCCTTACTGGATTTTTTATACTTTTTATTAGGTATTTTCCTCATTTATATTTCCAATGCTATCCCAAAAGTCCCCCATACCCTCCCATCCACTCCCCTTCCCACCCACTCTCACTTTTTGGCCCTGGCGTTCCCCTGTACTGGGGAATAAAAGGTTTGCAAGTCCAATGGGCCTCTCTTTCCAGTGATGGCGAAATAGGCCATCTTTTGATATATATGCAGCTAGAGTCAAGAGCTCCAGGGTACTGGTTAGTTCATAATGTTGTTCTACCTATAGGTTTGCAGATCCCTTTAGCTCCTTGGTTACTTTCTCTAGCTCCTCCATTGGGGACCCTGTGATCCATCCAATATATGACTGTGAGCATCCACTTCTGTGTTTGCTAGGCCGCTGCATAGTCTCACAAGAGACAGCTATATCTGGGTCCTTTCAGCAAATTCTTGCTAGTGTATGTAATGGTGTCAGCTTTTGGAGGCTGATTATGGGATGGATACCCTGATATGGCAGTCTCTAGATGGTCCATCCTTAGGTCCCAGCTCCAAACTGTGTCTCTGTAACTCTTTCCATGGGTGTTTTGTTACCAATTTTAAGAAGGGGCAAAATGTCCACACTTTGGTCTTCGTTTTTCTTGAGTTTCATGCATTTAGCAAATTGTATCTTATATCTTGGGTATCCTAAGTTTCTGGGCTAATATCCACTTATCAGTGAGTACATATTGTGTGAGTTCCTTTGTGATTGGGTTACCTCACTCAGCATGATACCATCCAGGTACATCCATTTGCCTAGGAATTACATAAATTCATTCTTTTAAATAGCTGAGTAGTACTCCATTGTGTAAATGGACCACATTTTCTTTTTCCATTCCTCTTTTGAGGGGCATCTGGGTTCTTTCCAGCTTCTGGCTATTATAAATAAGGCTAGTATGAACATATTGGAGTATGTGTCCTTCTTACCTGTTGGAACATCTTCTGGATATATTCCCAGGAGTGGTATTGAAGGATCCTCTGGTAATACTATATCCAGTTTTCTGAGGAACTGCCAGACTGATTTCCAGAGTGGTTGTACAAGCTTGCAATCCCACCAAAAATGGAGGAGTGTTGCTCTTTCTCCACATCCTCGCCAACATCTGCTCTCACATGAATTTTTTATCTTAGGCATTCTGACTGGTGTGAGGTGGAATCTCAGGGTTGTTTTGATTTGCATTTCTCTTATGATTAAATATGCTGAACATTTTTTCAGGTGCTTCTCAGCCATTCAGTATTCCTCAGGTGAGAATTCTTTGTTTAGTTCTCAGCCCCATTTTTTAATGGGGTTATTTGATTTTCTGGAGTCCACCTTCTTTATATATATATTGGATATTAGTCCCCTATCTGAATTATGATAGGTAAAGATCCTTTCAAAATCTTTTGGTGGCCTTTTTGTCTTCCTGAAGGTGTCTTTTGCTTTGCAGGAGCTTTGCAGTTTCATGAGGTCCCATTTGTCAAATCTCGATCTTACAGCACAAGCCATTGCTGTTCTATTCAGGAATTTTTCCCCTGTGCCCTTATCTTTGATGCTTTTCCCTACTTTCTCCTCTATAAGTTTCAGTGTCTCTGGTTTTATGGGGAGTGCCTTAATCCACTTAGATTTGACCTTAGTACAAGGAGATAGTACTGGATCAATTCACATTTTTCTACATGATAACCACCAGTTGTGCCAGCACCATTTGTTGAAAATGCTGTATTTTTTCCACTGGATGGTTTTAGCTCTATGTCAAAGATCAAGTGACCATAGGTGTGTGGGTTCATATCTGGGTCTTCAATTCTTTTCCATTGGACTACTTGTCTGTCACTATACCAGTACCATGCAGTTTTGATCACAATTGCTCTGTAGTACAGTTTTAGGTCAGGCATGGTGATTCTACCTGAGGTTGTTTTATCCTTGAGAAGAGTTTTTGCTATCTTAGGTTTTTTGTTATTCCAGATGAATTTGCCCATTGCCCTTTCTAATTCGTTGAATAATTGAATTGGAATTTTGATGGGGATTGCATTGAATCTGTAGATTGCTTTTGGCAAGATAGCGATTTTTACTATATTGATCCTGCCAGTCCGTGAGCATGGGAGATCTTTCCATATTCTGAGATCTTCTATAATTTCTTTCTTCAGAGACTTGAAGATATTATCATACAGATCTTTCACTTCCTTAGTTAGAGTCATGCCAAGGTATTTAATATTATTTGTGACTATTGAGAAGGGTGTTTTTTTCTAACAGAAGTTATGAAACAAATGGATCTAACAGATATCTACAGAACTTTTTATCCTAAAACAAAAGGATATACCTTCTTCTCAGCACCTCATGGTACCTTCTCCAAAATTGACCACATAATTGGACACAAAACAAGCCTCAACAGATACAAAAATATTGAAATCGTCCCATGCATCCTCTCAGATCACCATGGACTACGGCTGATCTTCAATAACAAAATAAACAATATTAAGCCAACATTCATGTGGAAACTGAACAACACTCTCCTCAATGATACCTTGGTCAAGGAAGGAATAAAGAAAGAAATTAAGGACTTTTAGGAGTTTAATGAAAATGAAGCCACAACATACCCAAACTTATGGGACACAATGAAAGCATTTCTAAGAGGAAATCTCATAGCTCTGAGTGCCTCCAAAAATAAACTAGAGAGAGCAAACATTAGCAGCTTGACAACACACCTAAAAGCTCTAGAACAAAAGGAAGCAAATTCACCCAAGAGGAGTAGACAGCATGAAATAATCAAACTCATAGGCGAAATCAACCAAGTGGAAACAAGAACTATTCAAAGAATCAACCAAACTAGGAGATGGTTCTTTGAGAAAATCAACAAGACAGACAAACCCTTAGCCAGACTCACTAGAGGGCACAGGGAAAGCATTCTAATTAACAAAATTAGAAATGAAAAGAGAGACATAACAACAGATCCTGAAGAAATACAAAACACCATCAGGTCTTTCTACAAAAGGCTATACTCAACAAAACTGGAGAACCTGGATGAAATGGACAAGTTTCTTGACAGATACCAGGTACCAGAGTTAAATCAAGACCAGGTTAATGATCTAAACAGTCCTATATCTCCTAAAGAAATAAAAGCACTCATTAATAGTCTCCCAACCAAAACCAGCGCAGAACCAGATGGGTTTAGTGCAGAGTTCTATCAGGCCTTCAAAGAAGATCTAATCCCAGTTCTTCACAAACCTTTCCACAAAATAGAAATAGAAGGTATTCTACCCAACTCATTCTATGAAGCCAAAATTACTCTGATACCTAAACCACAAAAAGACACAACAAAGGTAGAGAACTTCAGACCAATTTCCCTTATGAATATCAATGCAAAAATCCTCAATAAAATTCTTGCTAACCGAATCCAAGAACACATCAAAACAATCATCCATCCTGAACAAGTAGGTTTCATCCCAGGGATGCAGGGATGGTTCAATATACGGAAATCCATCAACATAATCCAGTATATAAACAAATTAAAAGACAAAAACCACATGATCATCTTGTTAGATGCGGAGAAAGCATTTGACAAAATCCATCACACATTCATGATAAAAGTCTTGGAAAGATCAGGAATTCAAGTCCCATATCTAAACATGATAAAAGCAATCTACAGCAAACCAGTAGACAACATCAAAGTAAATGGTGAGAAGCTGGAAGCAATCCCACTAAAATCAGGGACTAGACAAAGCTGTCCACTTTCTCCCTACCTATTCAACATAGTACTTAAAGTCCTAGCCAGAGCAATTCGGCAACAAAAGGAGATCAAGTTGATACAAATTGGAAAAGGTCAAGTCAAAATATCACTTTTTGCAGATGATATGTTAGTATATATAAGTGACCCTAAAAATTCCACCAGAGAACTTCTAAACCTGATAAACAGCTTCAGTGAAGTAGCTGAATATAAAATTAACTCAAACAAGCCAAAGGCCTTTCTCTATACAAAGAATAAACAGGCTGAGAAAGAAATTAGGGAAATAACCCCCTTCTCAATAGTCACAAATAATATAAAATACCTTAGCATGACTCTAACTAAGGAAGTTAAAGATCTGTATGATAATAACTTCAAGTCTCTGAAGAAAGAAATTATAGAAGATTTCAGAAGATGGAAAGATCTCCCCTGCTCATGGATTGGCAGGAACAATATAGTAAAAATGGCTATCTTGCCAAAAGCAATCTACAGATTCAATGCAATTCCCATCAAAATTCCAATTCAATTATTCAACGAATTAGAAAGGGCAATGGGCAAATTCATCTGGAATAACAAAAAACATAGGATAGCAAAAACTCTTCTCAAGGATAAAACAACCTCAGGTGGAATCACCATGCCTGACCTAAAGCTGTACTACAGAGCAATTGTGATAAAAACTGAATGGTACTGGTACAGTGACAGACAAGTAGACCAATGGAGTAGAATTGAAAACCCAGAAATGAACCCACATACCTATGGTCACTTGATCTTTGACAAGGGAGCAAAAACCATCCAATGGAAAAAAGACAGCATCTTCAACCAATGGTGCTGGCACAACTGGTGGTTATCATGTAGAAGAATGTGAATTGATCCATTCCTATCTCCTTGTACTAAGGTCAAATCTAAGTGGATTAAGGAACTCCACATAAAACCACAGACACTGAAACTCATTGAGGAGAAAGTAGGGAAAAGCGTCAATTATATGGGCACAGCGGAAAAACTCCTGAATAGAACAGCAATGGCTTGTGCTGTAAGATCGAGAATTGACAAATGGGACCTCATGAAACTGCAAAGCTTCTGCAAAGCAAAAGACACCTTCAATAAGACAAAAATGCCACCAAAAGATTGGTAAAGGATCTTTACCTATCCTAAATCAGATAGGGGACTAATATCCAATATATATAAAGAAGTCAAGAAGGTGGACTCCAGAAAATCAAATAACCCCATTAAAAAATGGGGCTGAGAACTAAACAAATAATTCTCACCTGAGGAATACCAAATGGCTTACAGCTCATTTTCAATTTAAAGTATAATAAAGATTTTCATGAAAAAAGAGTTGAAGACAAAAGATCATCAAGTAGAAAAATTACACATTCTAGAAAATATCATAATTAAGTTCTTGATCTTCACAATTATCCTGAAACCTTTATTACTACAAAGATTGCTAAATAATATTATAGTATGATACATTGAACAGGATCATGTAACTATAATTTACAGTTTTATATATAGCACTACAATATTTAAGCAAACTAGATTATCATTTATAATATTGTCTCTGTCTCTTGAATATGTGTGATAAAGTTTATATATAATGAATGACTTTCATATGAAATAAGACATGCATATAATGGTACAATACTTCTGGTATAAGAATGTTTTCAATTGTAGAATAAATTTAATCACATGATTTGGAATATATATTTTAACATTCTTTTATTTATGTGTGCTTCTAAAAGTAAACATTTATTTTCAAAATTTAAAATACATTGTTTTAATATTTACCAAAGTAAACACATACTACGTAGGATTTATTAACCTCATATTACTTTTGAGGGTCTTTCTTTTTGTAAGTTTAAGAGTTTCACTTGGGAATTAGGTTATTAGAAGGTAAATAATCTATTCAGTGATTCTTAGCTCTGTTCTTCTTTCTTGTGCCTAGAAAACAATGTGAGTTTAATGATAGTGCTGACTACTGAAAAATATTTAATCAAAAGGCAATATATGGACTGTTACTCTCAGTTATGCTAAAAGTGCTAAAACACAATGGAATGAGCAGAAATCAGCCTTATAGAACTCAGAAGGAATTCAATTATCTTCGAATTGTATGAACTCTTCTGATATGTGGAGATTTAAACAATGTTTGTATGAGAATAAATTGTAGAGTACACACATGCATAATGATCATTTTTCAATCTGTCTTTTGTGACTGTATTTGTGTCTGCTATTACTAAATATGGCCATGTAGTTATTATAATGTTCTACTTTTAAGAATGCAACTTTGTAAAAATTAAGTTCCATATATATTATATACTTATTTTCATTAAAATTTTTGAATGAGTCTTTCATTTTATTTCAGTGTAGATTATATGGTAATTTTTCTACAATATTAATTTTTATCAAATGTATTCATATAATATATGATATTTTCTATAATAATAACTTCTAAAGACAGGAGTAGCTTAGTTGTTAGAGGACTTGCTAATAATGAAATAAAAAGCCCTGTATTTTCATCCACAGTATTATAAAAACAAGGTATGTCTATGCTATCCCCTATAAACCTAACGTTTGAGAGGTACAAATAGGAAAGTCAGAAGCTCAAGGTCATCCTTACATACATAGCAAGTTTGAGGATAGTCTGGGATACAGCAACCCTAATTTAAACAAGTATGTACTGTGATTTTATAGGTAAAAATCTTGAATCCATAGTAAGAAATCATTTTCTATTCTAGGGAAGACTCATGGAAAACATTGTCATCTGTTCACTTTTAAATTTATGAAATATGTATTTGTCATAAATTAAAATATATATTCCATGTCATCTTCTGAATAGATAATTTGAGAACTTAATATTATTATGTCTTATGGTAATGTTGAATTTGTCTATATATCATGGTCCCTATTTTGCAGTATTTCAGTTTTAATATATAGTACATATGTATGTATGTTCAGTTGATGTTAGTAACAAATATTGATCATTTTAAAGCGTTCAGGGCAGCTATGAAATGTTATGGTCGAATTCAATGTTAAGTAGAATCTCCTGATACAGAGGTATGAACCTGTCTGAAGGAAAGGGACCATACACTATGATGATATGAGTATGTTTACTCAAGGAGAAAGCGAAGGTAAAGTCCCACAATTGTAATGATGAGTGACCAGTCACTGGAGCAGAAAAGAGAAAGTGGTAAAACAGAGTAGTTGATTCAAGACTGTGGAGAATCTTCCATGCAAACTTCAAGTACAAAGCTCTCTCATATTTTAAAATCAAAACATATTTACACCAGTTTCTCATTGTCTTTCTTGTTTTTAACCCCTTGAACGTACCAATAGCCTCTATTTTCTTTCTAATTCATTGTTCTTTAATTATATATATGTATATATACTATACATATATCATTATATACATATATTCACTATATACCTAAGTACAAAGATATACAAGCATATAAATAAAATTTTCTCAGTCAATATAACTTTATACACACACACATACACATATACTAACACAAATAATTTCACATATACAAATATATAATTTAACTATTGCTCATGTGTTTTTGGACAGTTGTCTAATTGGATTCAATGCCTGGTTAACAAGAGGCAATTTATCCCTGAAACTGAAAACTTAACCTGCTGCTTTGGGTCTAATTGGGTCATGGAACTTAGAGAAGAAACTAAAATGAACACTTTATTAAACTGGAATAATTCCTGGCTGAATTCTAAATATTTGTCCCTTTAGTTGTACAGATAAATTTCGTTTTCACCCTTGCCCTGGCTATTTTATATTAATATGACCATGATAGACTCTTATAGCAGAAACAATGATATTTGCAAAATGACCACAAAAACATTGCCCATGTGTGAGCTTGCGGTGCATTTTCTTTATTGCTGTGTGAAGGCCCAATTCACTGTGGTAGGTGCTTTCCTGGTCCAGATGTGGAAAGCAGACTCAGCAAACTATAATAAGTAAATCAGTAAGAAACAGTCTGTGTCTTCTGCATCAGTTCCTGACTTCAGACTTTGCCCTGAATCCTTGAGTGATGGACTATGGATTGTAATCTGAAATAACTGTTCCAGAGTTAGTTTTGATCATGGTGACAAAAATAGACACATAGTTAAGATACATCTCAACAAAGAAAGCTCTGATTGCAATAGATGGAGACCACTATAAAACAAACAAACAAACAAACAAACAAAAATACAAACAAACAAACAAACATCCCCAAAAAGCACAGAGGATTCATTATAAGAGCCAGAAGGACAGGATAACCACCTTGAGATTGTGTTTCATAACAGGGAAAATACACTATGCTGCCTTAACAAGGCCTGAATAATGACAATAACAACAGTCATATTACATGAAAGGGAGAGTTTCCAGGGGTCCCAAAGTTAGCACTATAAGAAACAAGGTGCCGAACGGTGGTGGCGCACACCTTTAATCCTAACACTTGGGAGACAGAGGCAGGCAGATTTCTGAGTTCAAGGCCAGCCTGGTCTACAAAGTGAGTTCCAGGACAGCCAGCACTATACAGAGAAACCCTGTCTCGAAAAAATTACATTCAGTATAAATTTTAAGCATAAATATATTTCTAAAATTTAAAATGTATAAGAACATGGGAAGTATGTGATAGAATTAATTTTAACAAGAAGAAAAAGATAATTTTTGTTAAATGTAAAAAATTAAATATCTTTTTGGCCTTTGGCCAAACTTAAGATTATCCTTTCTTTACTGGGTCAAATGGTCAATATTTAGCAGTGTACTAAAAATATATCATGAAATTATTCAGCAAGTACATTCATATAGAAGAAGAATTCTATACAATAATTGTGATGGAAGAGTATGCTTAGCCTGTTAATTGTTATGGTCAAAAATACTTTCTTTTTGAGACATTCATTTTAGTAAACATGTTAAAAATCCAGTTTGGAAAAATGATCCTATGTTCCAAGTAGTATGAAAAAGAGTAGTACAGTATAGTTGCTACCCACAAAGCATTTAATTAACTATGATACTTCATCATGAAGCTGATAGTAAATATAGGAGAATCTATGAGAAATCTGGTTCTTGGTGTATTTTACAGTTATTTGTTTGAGACAGTAATATTTTCTAACAAAAATGCTTTCTCAAGGATGACACATTAAGGCCTACTCTCTACCCCAGGTTACTTCTATTCTTCTCTCCTGTATTAAGATTGGTATTACTGGATTCAAAATGTCATAAAAATAAATATGAAATAATATATATTTAATGAAAATAAATGTATCAGTTTTTATTAATATCTGAATTTTAAAACATCATGTTAATATTTTTAGCAATATAAAATTGTTAAATCACTATTCTTTTACTTTGAATGTTTTAAATAAATACCTTATTAAATGAAAATACAGTTTCATTTTTAATATTTTCAATGTACAGAAAACAAAAAGTATTGACGAATATGGCAATATAGAATAGTGAATGCCATCAAAGAGGTTCAGTGTGACAGGAATTGATGACTGAAAAGAGACAAAATCTTTTAAGGATTACATTCAATATAAGTATAAATTTGTCTCTAAAATTTAAAATGTAAAAGAACATGAGAAGTATGACAGAAAACTTTAAAAATCATCTTAATCCTTGAAGTGAAGTAACATTAGCATTTAATTAAATTGCAAATTGGTAAAATGTAGAATTAATTTTATCCAGAAAAAAAAGGAAATTATTTTTGTTCAGCGTGTAGAAAGTGAAATGATTTGACACTTTAACTCAAGCTCTTTTTTTTTTTTTTTTTTTTTTTTTTTTTTTTTGGCAAGTTTAAATTAATAGCATTTCTTACACTAGGCCTATCCATTAATCTTTCAAGCTTTGTGTACTATTGCAATTTTTATTTAACAGTTAAATATTTAATATCTATAGTAATATTTGTCTCCAAAAACTTTTTGGGGATTTGACATAGGAAATATTCTCATTTTATCTTTTGTTATAAACTCATTCTATGTTAATGTATTTCAAGTAATCATAGATATAAATAGTTCAATTAATAATTGTCTTTGAATTTTGATAGGGATTGCATTGAATTGGTAGATTGCTTTTGGTATGTATGATGGCCATTTTCACTATGCTAATCCTATTGATCCCTGGACATTGGTGATCTTTCTTCCATCTCCTGATATCTTCCTCAATTTCTTTCTTCACTGATTTGAAGTTGGTGTTCTCTCTATAGGTCCTTCATTTGCTTGATTAGAGTTACACCAAGATAGGCTATGTTATATCTGGTCTTTGCAAAGGGTTTTGGTTCACTAATTTATTTCTTAGTTTGATTATCATTTGTATAAAGGAGGGCTGCTTATTTTCTTAGTTAACTTAGTATCCAGCCAATTTGCTTAAGGTGTTTATCAGCTATAGGAGTTCTCTGGTAAATTTTTTGGGATTGCTTAGGTATACTATCATATTGTCTGCAAACACTGAAGTTTGACTTTTCCCTTTCTAATTTGTATCTGTTGATCTCCTTTTGTTGTCTCATTGCTGTAGCTATGACATCAAGTACAATACTGAACAGATAGGAAGAGAGTGGGCAGCCTTGGATAGTACCTATTTTTCGTGGAATTGCTTTATGTTTCTATCCATTTAATTTGATGTTTCCTATTGACTTGCTGTATATTGCTTTTTATATACTTAGATATGTGCCTTATATCTCTCATCTCTCTAAGACTTCTAAGATGAAGGGGGTGTTGATTTTATTAAAAGCCTTTTATCATTGATTATTTTCTTTAAGGTTGTTTATATGGTGGATTATGTTGATGGATTTTTGCATATTGAACCATCTTTGCATTTCTGGGATGGATCCTATTTGATTATGTGAATTGATATTTTTCATGCTGCCCTGGATTTTGTTTGTGATTATTTTATTGAGTATTTTTGTATCAATATTCACAAAAGATATTTGATTTAAGCTTCAACAATGTTTCTGGTACAAATGTGGGCACCATTTTGTTTGGTGCATAGATGTTCATAATTGAGAGATCATCACCTTATTAGATTGTTCTCTTTGATGAATATGAAGTGTCTTTCATTGTATCTTTTGATTAATTTTGGTTGAAAGTCTATTTTATTAGATATCAAATATTAGATACTCCACCCTACTTCTTGGGTCCATTTGCTTGGAAAAATATTTCAAGCCCTTTACTCTTAGGTAATGTCTATCTCTATTTCTGAGTTTTTTGTTTGTTTGTTTGTTTTGTTTTTGTATGCAGCAGAATAATGGTTCTTGTTTTTGCATCCATTCTGTTACAATGTATCTTTTTTTTTACAATGTATCTTTTTAATGAAGAATTCAGTCTATTGATGTTGAGAAATATTAATGAACAGTGATTGTTAATTCCTGCTAAATTGATGTTCTTGTTGATAGTGGCAGTGGAGGTAGGTTGTTTGTTTCATGTAAAGTTGACTATTGTTCTTTCAAGATTGTAAATAATGGTGTTGGAACAGCTCAGGTTCTAAGATCAACAATTAATAAATTGGACCTTATGGAAAAAAAGTGTTTGTAAGGCAAAGGACACAGTCAAAAGTACAAACTGGCAGTTTGCAAAAATTTTCACCAATGATAGAGGGGTGACGTCCAAAATATATAAAGAACTCAAGAAATAAATGAAGTAATCGGCACAAGTCCCTTCCGCTCGACTCGAGCCCCAGGCTACCTTGCCAGCAGAGTCTTGCCCAACTCCCGCAAGGGCCCACACGGGACTCCCCACGGGATCCTAAGACCTCTGGTGAGTGGAACACAGGGCCTGCCCCAATCCAATCGCACGGAACTTGAGACTGCGGTACATAGGGAAGCAGGCTACCCGGGCCTGATCTGGGGCACAAGTCCCTTCCGCTCGACTCGAGACTCGACCCCCGGGTTACCTTGCCAGCAGAGTCTTGCCCAACACCCGCAAGGGCCCACACGGGACTCCCCACGGGATCCTAAGACCTCTGGTGAGTGGAACACAGCGCCTGCCCCAATCCAATCGCACGGAACCTGATACTGTGGTACATAGGGAAGCAGGCTACCCGGGCTTGATCTGGGGCACAAACCCCTTCCACTCCACTCCAGCCCCGGGCTACCTTGCCAGCTGAATCGCCTGACACCTGCAAGGGCCCACACAGGATTCCACACGTGATCCTAAGACCTCTAGTGAGTGGAACACAACTTCTGCCAGGAGTCTGGTTCGAACACGAGATATCTGGGTACCTGCCTTGCAAGAAGAGAGCTTGCCTGCAGAGAATACTCTGCCCACTGAAACTAGGGAGAGTGCTACCCTCCAGGTCTGCTTATAGAGGCTAACAGAGTCACCTGAAGAACAAGCTCTTAACAGTGACAACTAAAACAGCTAGCTTCAGAGATTACCAGATGGCAAAAGGCAAACGTAAGAATCCTACTAACAGAAATCAAGACCACTCACCATCATCAGAACGCAGCACTCCCACCCTACCTAGTCCTGGGCACCCCAACACAACTGAAAATCTAGACCCAGATTTAAAAACATTTCTCACGATGATGATAGAGGACATCAAGAAGGACTTTCATAAGTCACTTAAAGAATTACAGGAGAGCACTGCTAAAGAGTTACAGGCCCTTAAAGAAAAGCAGGAAAACACAGCCAAACAGGTAGAAATCATTAAAGAAAAACAGGAAAACACATCCAAACAGGTGATGGAAATGAACAAAACCATACTAGAACTAAAAGGGGAAGTAGACACAATAAAGAAAACCCAAAGCGAGGCAACGCTGGAGATAGACACCCTAGGAAAGAGATCTGGAACCATAGATGCGAGCATCAGCAACAGAATACAAGAAATGGAAGAGAGAATCTCAGGTGCAGAAGATTCCATAGAGAACATCGACACAACAGTCAAAGAAAATACAAAATGCAAAAGGATCCTAACTCAAAACATCCAGGTAATCAAGGACACAATGAGAAGACCAAACCTACGGATAATAAGAATTGATGAGAATGAAGATTTTCAAATTAAAGGGCCAGCTAATATCTTCAAAAAAAATAATAGAAGAAAACTTCCCAAACATAAAAAAAGAGATGCCCATGATCATACAAGAAGCCTACAGAACTCCAAATAGACTGGACCAGAAAAGAAATTCCTCCCGACACATAATAATCAGAACAACAAATGCACTAAATAAAGATAGAATATTAAAAGCAGTAAGGGAGAAAGGTCAAGTAACATATAAAGGAAGCCCTATCAGAATTACACCAGACTTTTCACCAGAGACTATGAAAGCCAGAAGAGCCTGGACAGATGTTATACAGATACTAAGAGAACACAAATGCCAGCCCAGGCTACTATACCCGGCCAAACTCTCAATTACCATAGATGGAGAAACCAAATTATTCCACGACAAAACCAAATTCACACAATATCTTTCCACGAATCCAGCCCTTCAAAGGATAATAACAGAAAAGAATCAATACAAGGACGGAAATCACGTCCTAGAACAACCAAGAAAGTAATCATTCAACAAACCAAAAAGAAGACAGCCACAAGAACAGAATGCCAACTCTAACAACAAAAATAAAAGGGAGCAACAATTACTTTTCCTTAATATCTCTTAATATCAATGGACTCAATTCCCCAATAAAAAGACATAGACTAACAGACTGGCTACACAAACAGGACCCAACATTCTGCTGCTTACAGTAAACCCATCTCAGGGAAAAAGACAGACACTACCTCAGAGTGAAAGGCTGGAAAACAATTTTCCAAGCAAATGGACTGAAGAAACAAGCTGGAGTAGCCATTTTAATATCAGATAAAATCGACTTCCAACCCAAAGTTATCAAAAAAGACAAGGAGGGACACTTGATACTCATTAAAGGTAAAATCCTCCAAGAGGAACTCTCAATTCTGAATATCTATGCACCAAATGCAAGGGCAGCCACATTCATTAGAGACACTTTAGTAAAGCTCAAAGCATACATTGCACCTCACACAATAATAGTGGGAGACTTCAACACACCACTTTCTTCAAAGGACAGATCGTGGAAACAGAAACTAAACAGGGACACAGTGAAACTAACAGAAGTTATGAAACAAATGGACCTGACAGATATCTACAGAACATTTTATCCTAAAACAAAAGGATATACCTTCTTCTCAGCACCTCACGGGACCTTCTCCAAAATTGACCATATAATTGGTCACAAAACAGGCCTCAATAGATACAAAAATATTGAAATTGTCCCATGTATCCTATCAGACCACCATGGCCTAAGACTGATCTTCAATACCAACATAAATAATGGAAAGCCAACATTCACGTGGAAACTGAATAACACTCTTCTCAATGATACCTTGGTCAAGGAAGGAATAAAGAAAGAAATTAAAGACTTTTTAGAGTTTAATGAAAATGAAGCCACAACGTACCCAAACCTATGGGACACAATGAAAGTATTTCTAAGAGGGAAACTCATAGCTCTGAGTGCCTCCAAGAAGAAACGGGAGACAGCACATACTAGCAGCTTGACAACACATCTAAAAGCCCTAGAAAAAAAGGAAGCAAATTCACCCAAGAGGAGTAGACGGCAGGAAATAATCAAACTCAGGGGTGAAATCAACCAAGTGGAAACAAGAAGAACTATTCAAAGAATTAACCAAACGAGGAGTTGGTTCTTTGAGAAAATCAACAAGATAGATAAACCCTTAGCTAGACTCACTAAAGGGCACAGGGACAAAATCCTAATTAACAAAATCAGAAATGAAAAGGGAGACATAACAACAGATCCTGAAGAAATCCAAAACACCATCAGATCCTTCTACAAAAGGCTATACTCAACAAAACTGGAAAACCTGGACGAAATGGACAAATTTCTGGACAGATACCAGGTACCAAAGTTGAATCAGGATCAAGTTGACCATCTAAACAGTCCCATATGACCTAAAGAAATAGAAGCAGTTATTAATAGTCTCCCAACCAAAAAAAGCCCAGGACCAGATGGGTTTAGTGCAGAGTTCTATCAGACCTTCAAAGAAGATCTAATTCCAATTCTGCACAAACTATTTCACAAAATAGAAGTAGAAGGTACTCTACCCAACTCATTTTATGAAGCCACTATTACTCTGATACCTAAACCACAGAAAGATCCAACAAAGATAGAGAACTTCAGACCAATTTCTCTTATGAATATCGATGCAAAAATCCTCAATAAAATTCTCGCTAACCGAATCCAAGAACACATTAAAGCAATCATCCACCCTGACCAAGTAGGTTTTATTCCAGGGATGCAGGGTTGTTTTAATATACGAAAATCCATCATTGTAATCCATTATATAAACAAACTCAAAGACAAAAACCACATGATCATCTCGTTAGATGCAGAAAAAGCATTTGACAAGATCTAACACCCATTCATGATAAAAGTGTTGGAAAGATCAGGAATTCAAGGCCCATACCTAAACATGATAAAAGCAATCTACAGCAAACCAGTAGCCAACATCATAGTAAATGGAGAGAAGCTGGAAGCAATCCCACTAAAATCAGGGACTAGACAAGGCTGCCCACTTTCTCCCTACCTTTTCAACATAGTACTTGAAGTATTAGCCAGAGCAATTCGACAACAAAAGGAGATCAAGGGGATACAAATTGGAAAAGAGGAAGTCAAAATATCACTTTTTGCAGATGATATGATAGTATATATAAGTGACCCTAAAAATTCTACCAGAGAACTACTAAACCTGATAAACAGCTTCGGTGAAGTAGCTGGATATAAAATAAACTCAAACATGTCAATGGCCTTTCTCTATACAAAGAATAAACAGGCTGAGAAAGAAATTAGGGAAACAACACCCTTCTCAATAGTCACAAATAATATAAAATATCTTGGCGTGACTCTAACTAAGGAAGTGAAAGATCTGTATGATAAAAACTTCAAATCTCTGAAGAAAGAAATTAAAGAAGATCTCAGAAGATGGAAAGATCTCCCATGCTCATGGATTGGCAGGATCAACATTGTAAAAATGGCTATCTTGCCAAAAGCAATCTACAGATTCAATGCAATCCCCATCAAAATTCCAACTCAATTCTTCAACGAATTGGAAGGAGCAATTTGCAAATTTGTCTGGAATAACAAAAAACCTAGGATAGCAAAAAGTCTTCTCAAGGATAAAAGAATTTCTGGCGGAATCACCATGCCAGACCTAAAGCTTTACTACAGAACAATTGTGATAAAAACTGCATGGTACTGGTATAGAGACAGACAAGTAGACCAATGGAATAGAATTGAAGACCCAGAAATGAACCACACACCTATGGTCACTTGATCTTCGACAAGGGAACTAAAACCATCCAGTGGAAGAAAGACAGCATTTTCAACAATTGGTGCTGGCACAACTGGTTGTTATCATGTAGGAGAATGCGAATCGATCCATACTTATCTCCTTGTACTAAGGTCAAATCTAAGTGGATCAAGGAACTTCACATAAAACCAGAGACACTGAAACTTATAGAGGAGAAAGTGGGGAAAAGCCTTGAAGATATGGGCACAGGGGAAAAATTCCTGAACAGAACAGCAATGGCTTGTGCTGTAAGATCGAGAATTGACAAATGGGACCTAATGAAACTCCAAAGTTTCTGCAAGGCAAAAGACACCGTCAATAAGACAAAAAGACCACCAACAGATTGGGAAAGGATCTTTACCTATCCTAAATCAGATAGGGGACTAATATCCAACATATATAAAGAACTCAAGAAGGTGGACTTCAGAAAATCAATTAACCCCATTAAAAAATGGGGCTCAGAACTGAACAAAGAATTCTCACCTGAGGAATACCGAATGGCAGAGAAGCACTTGAAAAAATGTTCAACATCCTTAATCATCAGGGAAATGCAAATCAAAACAACCCTGAGATTCCACCTCACACCAGTCAGAATGGCTAAGATCAAAAATTCAGGTGACAGCAGATGCTGGCGTGGATGTGGAGAAAGAGGAACACTCCTCCATTGTTGGTGGGAGTGCAGGCTGGTACAACCACTCTGGAAATCAGTCTGGCGGTTCCTCAGAAAACTGGACATAGTACTACCGGAGGATCCAGCAATACCTCTCCTGAGCATATATCCAGAAGATGCCCCAACTGGTAAGAAGGACACATGCTCCATTATGTTCATAGCAACCTTATTTATAATAGCCAGAAGCTGGAAAGAACCTAGATGCCCCTCAACAGAGGAATGGATACAGAAAATGTGGTACATCTACACAATGGAGTACTACTCAGCTATTAAAAAGAATGAATTTATGAAATTCCTAGCCAAATGGATGGACCTGGAGGGCATCATCCTGAGTGAGGTAACACATTCACAAAGAAACTCACACAATATGTACTCACTGATAAGTGGATATTAGCCCCAAACCTAGGATACCCATGATATAAGATATAATTTGCTAAACACATGAATCTCAAGAAGAATGAAGACTGAAGTGTGGACAGTATGCCCCTCCTTAGATTTGGGAACAAAACACCCATGGAAGGAGTTACAGAGACAAAGTTTGGAGCTGAGATGAAAGGATGGACCATGTAGAGACTGCCATATCCAGGGATCCACCCCATAATCAGCATCCAAACGCTGACACCATTGCATACACTAGCAAGATTTTATTGAAAGGACCCAGATGTAGCTGTCTCTTGTGAGACTATGCCGGGGCCTAGCAAACACAGAAGTGGATGCTCACAGTTAGCTAATGGATGGATCATAGGGCTTCCAATGGAGGAGCTAGAGAAAGTAGCCAAGGAGCTAAAGGGATCTGCAACCCTATACGTGGAACAACTTTATGAACTAACCAGTACCCCGGAGCTCTTGACTCTAGCTGCATATATATCAAAAGATGGCCTAGTCGGCCATCACTGGATAGAGAGGCCCATTGGACTTGTAAACTTTATATGCCCCAGTACAGGGGAACACCAGGGCCAAAAAGGGGGAGTGGGTGGGCTGGGGAGTGGGGGTGGGTGGATATGGGGGACTTTTGGTATAGGTTTGGAAATGTAAATGAGTTAAATACCTAATAAAAAATGGAAAAAAAAAAAAAAAGAAAGCAGGATGAGCAAACCAGTAAACAGCCCTGGTCCACGGTCTCTGCCTTGGCTTCTGCCTCTGGCTTCTTGCTCTATTTAAGTTCCTGCCCTGACTTCCTTCAGTGATGGATTGTGATAAGCTGAAATAAACTCTTTTCTCTATAAATAAAAAAAAAGAAAAAAATGAAGTAATCTAATTAAAAGTGGGGTGTAGCTAAATAGAGAATCCATTATGGCATGAGAAGCACTTAAACAAATGTTCAACATTCTTATTCATCAGGGAAATATAAATCAGAATGATTCTTAGGGTCTATTTTACAGCTGTCAGAGTGGTTAAAATAAAAACCACAATGGACAGCTCAGGCTGGAGAGGACATGAAACAAGGGGAACAGATCCCCACTGCTGGCTGGCGGGAGTGCTAACTTGTATACCAACTTAGGATTAACTTTGGCCTTTTCTCAGAAAATTGTGAAGAGATATATCTCAAGACCTAGGTATACCATCCCTTAGCATAAAGCCAAAACAAGCTCAACCATGACTAAAAAATACAAGATCAACTCTTTTTGATGCTGCTTCATTTGTTATAGCCAGGTATTGGAAACAACCTAGATATTTCTCAACTGGTGAATAGATAAAGAAAATATGGTATATTTACACAATGGAGTGTATTACTCGGGCATTATAAATTAGAACATCACGGAACTTGCAGGCAAATGGATGAAACAAGAAAATATCATTCCTGAGAGACGTAACCTAGACCCAGCAAGACTTAGGGTATATACTCACATATTAGTGAATAGTATTCATAAACTACAGGATAACCATGCTATAAACACAAACCCAAAGAAGATAAGTAACCAGTGTTGCCAAGGAGGGGATGCTTTAGTCTCATTTAAAACAGGAACAAGTTTAAACATCAGTGGTGGATAGAGAAAGGGGAGTGGGGAATGGAAACAGGATGGATAAGAATGTGAAAGGAAGGAGAGACAGAGTACTTCATGTGACAAATGTAACAAATGTGACAAATGGATTAAAAGAAGGCACATCTCTGTGATTTGCTAGAAACCTAGAACAAGAAAACTCCCAGTAACTTATAAGAGTGACTCCTTGCAGTGGAGTATGTGGAGCTTGTAAGGGTCATCTCCTGTAATCAGAAAAGATTACCAATCAAGGAATTGGGACACCAATCTATTCATAAAACCTCTGATCCAAAATTTGTCCTGCTTAGAAGGTTTGCATGGGTAAAAAATAAAACAGAATTTGAGTAAAAGACAACTAATAAATGGCTCAGCTTGAGACCCACACCATGAGAGGGACATACTCCTAACATTATTAATGATATTTTGCTGCACTTGCAGAAAGGAGCCTGGCATAACTGTTATCAGAGAGGCTTCACCCCACAACTGATGTGCACTGATGCTGAGAACCACAGCCAAACAATTTGTGGAGCTTGGGGAATCCTGTGGAAGAAGAGGAAGAAGAAGAATTGAAGGAACCAGAGTGGCCAAAAATATTATAAGAAAATCTACAGAGTCAAATAAGCTAGGGCTGTGAGGGCTCACAGAGACTGAACTACCAGTCAGAGAGGATTCAAGGGGCACACTTAGGCCCTCTGCACATACGTAATTGTGCAGCAGGGTTTTCATTTGGGACTCCTAGCATGAGTGTATGTGCTGTCTAACTATACTATCTTCTTTTGGACCTTTTCCCCTAACTGTGATGCCTTACCTAGCTTCAATAGAATATGCACCTAATTTTTTTCTGTAACTTTCTAAGTAAAGACTGGTTGGTATCCACGGGGACCCTCCCCTTTTATAAGGGGAATGGGAGGAGGGGTATACCTGGGGGAGATAAGGTGAGAGGGAGGAAATTGGAGGAAAGGAGGGAAGGGAAGCTGTGATTAGAATGTAGGGTATATAAAAAATGAATACACATTTTATAAATTAAATAAAAAGACACCTGTTTTTTGAGTATAAACACAAATATTTAAAAGTCAACTTGACACTATGCTAGTTTTGATAACAACAGTGCTCAGCCTCCTGCTCCCTAAGGCCTGTTATTTCCAATATCATGGGATTTGGCCAGTCATATAATACAAGATATATCCATGGAAAAGTAGAAGTCAGTTGGTCAGGCCTTAAAAATAATCCCTCCATTTCACAATTAGGATTTTTTTTTCCTTTTCAGACTGATCTGGTAGTTTATAGGATCATAGATGATTAAGACTATATAAGCAAGGCCCTTTAAAGCTTGTGTAGTACTTCTGGCATTAGAAGACTTATCTTTCTCCTAAGTTTCTGCAACTTTATGAGAGAAAAGTAGTAGAAGAGACCAGAGAGAAATGGGAGATTTTTTTTATTGGTGTAAATCTCAGTAATATTTGAGTACTTGTCATATATATATATATATATATATATATATATATATATATATATATATATATATTAACGTATGTGTAAATCATATAGGGCCAAAAAAAAAATGGAAAAGTATCACTTGGAAATCTTAAGGAAAAGATAATCTAAAGATAGATTCACTTTATTTAAAGGTAAGTAAGAGTTGGAATTGAGGCAATACTGTAAATCTCGATTAATTTTAATGTTAATGTATGCAAATATATTTATTCAAAATGTTTATTGAGCTTCTTCTGTACTTGTGAAAATGAACTTGGAAATACACATGATAGAAAATAGTTTCCTATTGAGCGTGGTGAGATTTTTGTTGTTTTTGTTGAACAGATTCAGCAGGGTAGAATGAGAACTTGGCTCAGAAGTCTGTATTCCAGAGGTGACAAGGTGAAGAGAACACTTTTGAGTTCTCTCAGCAACACAATAGCTGTTTACAATGCTCCACAGATAGTGTCACAGTGTTCATGTTTTGTCCATTTGGAACTGTCAATCAGAAGTTTATAACACAGAATGGTACCTCTTCTGCTCTACAGAAGGTGAATTAATCCCTACCAACAGCAAAGCATTGTAGGGCATTATGTCCTGACCTGGGTCATAGAGTAGAGATCAAAAACTGCAGGGTCACAAACATACACAGAAAAGCTACTTTAAAGCTAACTGGTAATAAGTGGTTGACTGTTTAATAGAATATATTGCATCCCTTCAGTTTGCTTTGAATTTGAAGATTGAACCTATATTTGAAGTGTATTTTAGGGATGTTTATTAAGGGAAAGTAAGATCAGAGCTTTTAATCAATATTAAAAACAATTTGGACTTGATGTCTGAGGTATTGGGGCAGATAAAATGGTGATGTAGAATTGATCTAATCAAATGGTTCACAATATTAAATTCTCAAACAAAAAGAAGAAAAAAAAACACAAAAAATTCTATAACATATTTTAGTGCATAGCTGAGTTATAGCTAGAGATCACTGCTATAACAATGTGACACTGAAGAATTATTACTTGCACAGTAGACTTTTTAAAAAATGAATATACTATAAAAATTGAAAAGTAGATATTTTCTGAGAATATCTCCCTAATCATATTTACAAGTATGTTTGTATGTATGTATGTATGTATGTATGCATGTATGCATGAATGCATGTACATATACTTATATATGTAAAGGTGTGTTTACTGAGCTTTATGTTAAGGGTATTTATTTATTCATCAGTATTCAGATTTTCTTTTCACAGTGCACAGCAGTTTCTAAGATATAGCTACTATTTCGTTGACTACATTTCAGGGCTTGTTTATCATGTCCAGCAATGTCCCATGTAAGTAACTCTGTTTAGTAGAATTTGAATGGAAGTCTCAAGTGTAATTTCAGTCTCTTCATCTTGTTTTTAAGATAGATACATCTATCCTAAAGCTGTATGTGAATAATAACGAGTCCAAGGAGTATTGAAGGCTGTGTGAATGAACATTTTAAGGGTTGCAAGATCAGTAAAAGTCACTTACCAACAAATGTGATTGCCTGAGTTCCAATCTTGGAAAACACATAAATAACCAATTCTTGTGTGTTTTCCTCTGATATGTACACTCATTCAAGTAAATAAACAAATTTTACACACACACAAATACACACACATATTATGTGTGTATACATATATATGTGTGTATATGTATATATGTATGTGTATATATGTAATATTTCTAAATATATGAAACATTTAGAAAAATAAAACACATTTATTGATATAATACAACTTGTATTGCTAATAAGCAAATTAAACATTATCATTAGGACAGGCAATGCATATGAATATATATCATTATCATATATTGAAAGAGAGTTTTTTGTATGTATTAGATATTAGTTCCCTATTGTATTTAAGATTGGTAAAGATCCTTTTCCAGTCTGTTGGTGGCATTTTGTCTTTTTGAAAGTGTCTTTTGACTTACAGAATCTTTGCAATTTTGTGAGGTCCCATTTGTCAATTCTTGATGTCACAGCACAAGCCTTTGCTTTGTTCTAATATCCAAAGAGCTCTGTTCTAATATATACAAAGAGCTCAAGAAGCTGAAGTCCAGAAAACTAAATGACCCTATTAAAAATGAGGTACATAGCTAAACAAAGAATTCTCAACTGAGGAATACTAAAGGGCTGAAAAGCACCTTAAAAATGTTCAACATCCTTAATCATCAGGGAGATGCAAATCAAAACAACACTGAGATTTCACCTCACAGCAGTCAGAATGGCTAAGATCAAAAATTCAGGTGTCAGCAGATGCTGGTGAGGATATGGAGAAAGAGAAACAATCTTCCATTGGTAGGATTGAAAGCTGGCACAAGTCTAGAAATCAGTGTGGCAGTTCCTCAGAAAATTGAACATAGTACTACTAGAAGATCCAGCAATACCACTCCTGGGTATATACCCAGAAGATGCTCCAACTTGTAATAAGGACACATGCTCCACTATGTTCCCAGAAGCCTTATTTATAATAGCCAGAAGCTGGAAAGAACCCAGATGTCCCTCAACAGAGGCTGCAGAAAATGTCGTACATTTACACAATGGAGTGATACTCAGCTATTAAAAACAATGAATTTATGAAATTCTTAAGTAAATAGGTGCATCTGGAGGATATCATCCCGAGTAAGGTAACATAATCACAAAAGAACACACATGATATGCACTCACTGAGAAGTGGCTATTAGCCCAGAAGCTTAGAATACCCAAGATACAATTTGCAAAACACATGAAACTCAAGAAGGAAGACCAAAGTGTGGATATTGCATTTCTTCTTTGAATAGGGAACAAAATACCCATGGAAGGAATTATAGAAACAAAGTTTGGAGCTCAGACAGAAGGAAGGACAATCTGGAGACTGCCCCACCCAGGGGCACCCATCCCATAAACAACCACCAAGCCCAGATACTATTGCATATGCCAACAAGATTTTGCTGACAGGACCCCGATATAGCTATCTCTTGTGAGGCTATGCCAGTGCCTGGCAAATACAGAAGTGGATACTCACAGTCATCTATTGGATGGAACACAGGGCCCCCAATGAAGAAGCTAGAGAAAGTATCCAAGGAGATGAAGGGGTCTGCAACCCTATAGACAGATCAACAATATGAACTAACCAGTACTCACTGAGCTCATGTCTCTAGCTTCATATGTAGCAGAGGATGGAAACAAAGGTAGAGATGCACATCCAAACATTATATGGAGCTCTCAGAGTCCTGTAGAAGGATAGGGAATAGGATTGAGTGAACCTGATAGGCCAAGAACAGGACAAGTAAACCTACAGAGTCAATTAAGCTGGGTCCATGGGGACTGGAACAGTCTAAGCCACCAATCCAATGGCATGCAGGGTCTGGACATATGTCCCCTACACATTGGTCACAGATGTGTAGCTTGGTCTTTTTGTGGGTCCCCAAACAGTTGGAGTTCAGGTTGGGCTATCTCAGGCTCTTGTGGGCCATTGGTTTACCTTCCTCTAGCTCACCTGTCTTGTTGTGCCTCAGTCGGACAGGAGGTGCTTAGTCCTGCTGTGAATGGAAGTATAGAGGGTGGATAGAAGTAGTGGTGGTGGTGGTAACAGCAGATGCTGGCAAGGATGTGGAGAGAGAGGAACACTCTTCCATTGCTTGTGGGATTGCAAGATTTTACAACCTCTCTGAAAATCAGTCTGGCAGTTCCTCAGAAAATTGGACATAGTACTACCAGAAGATCCAGCAATACCACTCCTGGGCATATACCCAGAAGATATTCTAACTGTTAATAAGAACACATGCTCCACTATGTTCCCAGAAGCCTTATTTATAATAGCCAGGAGATGGAAAGAACCCAGATGTCACTCAACAAAGGAATGGATACAGAAAATGAGGTACATTTACACAATGGAGTACTACTCAGCTATTAAAAACAATGAATTTATGAAATTCTTGGGCAAATGGGTGGATCTGGAGGATATCATCCTTAGTGACGTAACCCAATCTCAAAAGTCACTTGTTATGCTCTCACGGATAAGTGAATATTAGCCCAGAAACTTAGAATACCCAAGATACAATTTGCAAAACACAAGAAAATCAAGAAGGAAGACCAACGTGTGGATACTTCATTCCTCCTTAGAATAGTGAACAAAATACCCATGAAAGGAGTTACAGAGACAAAGTTTGGAGCTAAGATGAAAGGATGGACCATCCAGAGACTACCCCACCTGGGGATCCATTCCATAATCAGCCACCAAACCCAGACTCTATTGCATATGCCAGCAAGATTTTGCTGAAAGGACCCTGATATAGCTGTCTCTTGTTAGGCTATGCCAGTGCCTGCAAACACAGAAGTGGACTCTCACAGTCATCTATTGGATGGAACATAGGTCCACCAATGGAGGAGCTAGAGAAAGTACCCAAGGAGCTGAAGGGGTCTGCAACCCTGTAGGTGGAACAACAATATCAACTAACCAGTAACCCCAGATCTCATGTCTCTATCTGCATATGTAGAAGAAGATGGCCTAGTTTGCCATCACTGGAAGGATATGTCCTTGGTCTTGCAAACTTTATATAGTACAGGGTAATGCCAGGGCCAAGAAGTGGGAGAAGGTGGGTAGGTGAGCAGGGCAGGGGGAGGGTATAAGGGACCTTCGGGATGGCATTTAAAATGTAAATGAAGAAAATATCTAATAAAAAAAATGCAACAACAACAACAACAACAAAAAAGAACTTTGACTGCTTATTCCCCATGCCATTGTCAGGCAGGTTTTGTTCTGTACATTTATTGTTTTGATTATTAAACATTCACAGTGTTTTCTTTCTCTTTTTTAAAAAGAATTATTTATTTATTTCATGTACTTGAGTACACTGTTGCTGTCTTCAGACACATCAGAAGAGGGCATCAGAACCACATTACAGATGGTTGTGAGCCACCATGTGGTTGCTAGGAACTGAACTCAGGACCTCTGAAAGAGCAGTCAGAGCTCCTGACCACTGAGCCATCTCTCCAGCCCTACATAGTGTTTACTTTTGTGTTCTAATCTATATGGTTATTCGTAGGTTTCTAGTACTTTTATGGCCATCTCTTCCTTTAGATTTGTGAACATTTTTCCTATGGTTTTCTTGAAGATGTTTTCTGGCCCTATGAATTACCAGAGAACTGTTATAGCTGATAAACACCTTAAGCAAAGTGACTGGATAGAAAATAAATTCAAGAAATCAATATCCTTTCTTTATACAACGGATAAATTTATTGTAAAAGTAATTAGGGGAAAACACTATAGAAAATAGCCACAAATTGTGTAAAATATCTTGGTGTAAATCTATTAAAGAAAAGGAGAGATCTGTAAGACAAGAACATCAAGACCCTGAAGAAAGAAATGAAAAAAGTCTTCAGAAGATGCAAAGCTCTCTCATGCTCATTAATTGGTAGGATTATCATAGTGAAAATGGTCAATTTACCTACAGCCAACTACAGATTCAGTGCAAACAAAATTGCAATATAATTCTTTGCACACATGAAAAAAGCAAATTTTTTTGCTTTTTTTTCTTTCTTTTCTTTTTTTTTTTTTTGCTTTTTCACGACAGGGTTTTCTGTGTAGCCCTGGCTGTCCTGGAACTCACTTTGTAGACCAGGCTGGCCTCGAACTCAGAAATCTGCCTGCCTCTGCCACCCAAGTGCTGGGATTAAAGGTGTATACCACCACCGCCCAGTGAAAAGAGCAATTCTTAACTTCATCACAATTAAAGAACTTCTGGTGGAATCATCATCCCTGACCTCAGGCTGTAGTACAAAGCAATTGTGATATAAACTGCATATTATTTGCACAGAGAAACAGATCCTTCAGTGTAATAGAAGCAAAGACCCAGAAATAAACCTGCAAACCTGTGGATACTTGGTCTTTTATATAGAAGTGAAAACCATTCAATGTAAAAAAGAAATCATCGTGAACAAATGGACCTGGTCTACCTGGTACTCTGCATGTAAAAAATGCAAATTGATCCATTATCTTCACCCTGACCATGAAAAAAGCAAATCCAAGTGGATCAAGGACCATCACATAAAACCAGATGCACTGAGTCTAATAGTAGAGAAAGTAGGAAATGACTTAGGGGAGAATTTTCTGAACAGAACACTATTGGCTCTAAGATCAACAATTAATAAATGGGACCTCTTGAAACTGAAAAGCTTCTGTAAGGCAGAGTATACTATCAATGATACAATACAGCAATCTACACATTGGGTTTAGTAACTCTACATTGGATAGAGGGCTAACACACAAAATATCCAAAGAACTCAAGAAGTTAGATTCCAAATAATCTAATTAAAATTTGGGGCACAGCACTAAACAGAGAATTTTCAACAGAGGAATCTCAAGTGACCAGGAACATCTTTAGAAAATGTTCATAATCCTTAGTTATCAGGGAAATGCAAATGCAAATGGCCCTGAGATTCTACCTTACACCAATCAGAACAACTATGATCAAAAACTCAAGTGACAGCACATGCTGATGAGAATGGGAGAAAGGGGAACACTTATCCATAGCTGGTGGGATTATGAAGTGGTACAACCATTCTGAAAATCAGTTCCTCAGAAATTTGAAAATAGATGTACCTAAAGACACAGCTATACATTCGAACACATCTGTGTTAGAATGGCAGCTCCTATCCTAAAAGATCACACCAGCCCAGCACAGCTCCATGAGAGAAGAAACTTTATTGGGGAAAAAGGGAGAAGAGAAAAGGATGAAGGGGTGCAACAATGGAGAAGAGAAAGGGTTGAAGGTTGGGGGAGGGGCTCTGCCTTTTATTCGGGCCATGATGTAATCACATGCACTAATTCATACAGATAAGTCTCAGGCAAATGAACTCTGAGAATGTATGATGGTTGCCATGGCAACAGATGAGCTGGGTCCTTGTCACCTATGGGTGATATCATCATTGGATTCAGAGGCTGTAGGCTCTCATGCCAACAACTACTGCTGGACATATACCACGAATATGCTCTACAATATTACAAGGGCCCCTTGTTCATAGCAACCCTACTATTAGCTAGAAACTGAATTAACCCAGATTTTCCTCTAATGAAAAATAGACACAGAAAATGTGGTTCATTTGCACAGTGGTATACTATTCAGTTATTAAGAATAACAGTATCATGAATTTTGCAGGCAAATGGATGGAACTAAAAAATATCATCCTAAGCAAGGTAATCAATACCCCCAAGTACATGCATGGTATATACTCATTGATAAATGGATATTAGCCAAAAAGTACAGAATACCCATGATACACCCTATAGACTCTAAGAAGTTAAATAGGAAGGAAGGAACAAGCAAGGACACTTCAATCCTACTTAGAAGGGGGAACAAAATAATAATCATAATCACAGATAGAGGGAGGGAGGGAACTGTGTGGGAGAATGGAGGAGGAGAGATAAAGGGGGGCATGTATGGGAAACAACAGGAGAGAAGTGCAGAGTGTCATAAGAATTAATTGCAATACACATCTGTTGGACGTAGGGGTTTGGGGAATATCTAAAAAATCTCACAGAAGTGGGATGGGGAGGTTCTCAGGACTCTTTTTTTTTTTTTCAAACAACACGTCATATTTTATTAATCATATATTAATTTCAGCTAATTTTAAAACAATCTTTTACATTTCCCTTATGAGTATAATATGTTCCCTGTAGGATATTTGCTAAGTGGACACAAAGCTGTAGAAATTATAGAAATACTAAAAAGACATCACTTACATACTTTTTGTACTTTCACAAATATTTTGTGTAATTTCTGGAAGGGTAAAATTTTTTTGTCCTTTTCTTTCAATATTCCCTTCATGATTTTGCATATTAGTATGACTTAATTAAAATATACAAGAGTAGTATACTAGTAGAGTAGCATACTAGTAGCATTTATATACTATTTTAGTATAAAATGAAATCTGTAAATATTTGTATTGTGACTTTTTATAGTCTATAGTGGTTTCAATGAGGATACCCTGCAGGAACTCAGATATTTAAACACTTTATCCCCAGTTGTTTTTAATGTTTGGAGGTTTAGGAATTGTATTTTTAAGGCAGGAAGTATGCTACTTGAAACGGGGTTTGGGTATTTAGAGTCTCATACCAAATCCAGCTGACTTTCTACATCATTCTTGTATTTGAAGATGAGAGGTCTCAGCTTCTTGTTATTATTGCCTGGCCTACCTCTTGCTACTGTGTTTTCCAGCTATAATAAACTCTGAATCCTTTAGGAAAATAGGCCTAAATGAACTCTTCTTTCTTTCCTTCTTCCCTCCCTCCCTCCCTCCCTCCCTCCCTCCCTCCCTCCCTCCCTCCCTTCCTTCCTTCCTTCCTTCCTTCCTTTACTTATTTATATCTTTTACTTATTCTCATTACATCCCACTCACTGTCCCAGTCCTAGTCCCCTCCTCCCACAGTCCATCGCCCATTCCATCCCCACTTTGTTTCTGAGCTGGGGCAGACCCCCACCCTAGCATTTCAAGTCTGAGAGGCTACATATTTCCTCTCCCACTGAGGGCAGACAAGGCAGCCCAGGTAGAAGGATATATCCGATGTATAGGCAACAGGTTTTGAGATAGTCCTCTTTTTTAGTTGTTGCGGACCCACAAGAAGACCAAACTGCACTTGTGCTATATATGTGCTGGGAGACCTAGGTCAAGATGTTGTATATACTTTGGTTAGCATTTTAGACACTGAGAGCCTCAAGGGTCCAGGTGAGTTGACTCTGTTAGTCTTCCCATGTAGTCCCTTACAGGCCACATCCTTCCTCATATTCTTCCATAAGATTTCCCAAGTTCCATCCACTGTCTGGCTGTGGGTGTCTGCATCTTCTGAATCAGCTACTGGGTTGATTCATCAAGGGATAGTGATGTCTGTAAGGATAATATAGCATCATGAAGTGTCAAGGATTGGTGTTTGTCCATGAGATGGGTCTCACGTTGTGTTGGTTATTGGCTGGCCATTCCCTCAGTCTCTGTTCCACCCCAAATTCCTCTTTTTCTTGTAGAATGTATACATTTTGGGAAGAAAGTTTTGTGGGTGTGTTGATGTCCCTATGGCTCCACTGAGGTTCCTGCCTGGCCACAGAAGTCAGCCTCCTCAGGCTCTATATCTCCAATGCTGTGAGTCACACAACTAAGGACCCTCATTGAATCTTGGGGACCTCCTCTATCCCAGGTCTCCATCTCTTTCTGCAGATGCCTCCTACTTGCACTGTTCCATCAGTTAGTTCCACATTTCCATTAATCCTCATGGTGATTTGGCTATCCTGCCTGCCACTCCCCACATCTGAACCTGAGCTTCCTACATCCTTCCCTATTTCTTCTCCTATCCAGTTTCTTTCCTCCATCTGCCTTCCATGACCATTCCATTCCACATTCCAAATGAGACTCAAGCATCCTTGCTGTGTCCTTCTTCTTGTCCCACCTCTTTCCATCTGTGGAATATAGCATGGGCATACTGTATTTTATGGCTAATATATACTTATAACTAAACACATACCATGCATACCCATTTAGGACTCCCTCAGGATGATATTCTTAACATCAATCCTTTGTCTTCAGAATTCATTATGTCTTGTATTTTCATAGCTGAATAATATTCCATTGTGTAGATGTACCACAATTTTTTTAAAATCCATTTTTCAGTTGATGGACATCTAGGTTATTTCTAATCGAGCAGGTGTCTTTGTGGGATGTTACAACATCTTTTGGGTATACACACAGGAGTGGTATAGCTTGATCTTGAAGTAGAACTACTCCCAGTTTTCTGAGAAACAACCAAATTTGATTTCCAAAGTGGTTTTACAGGTTTGTACTCCCACCAGTAATGGACGAGTGTTCCTCTTGCCATCCTTGCCTGCCTGTGCAATCACTTAATTTTTTATATTAGCCATTCTGACAAGTGTAATATAGAATCTTAGAGTTGTTTTGATTTGCATTTCTCTGATGACTAAGGACTTTGAACACTTCTTTAAGTGCTTCTCAGCCATTTGAGATTCCTAGGTCAAAAATTCTATGATTTGTTTTGAGTCACATTTTAAAATTTGGTTCTTTGAAAACTCTCATTTTTCAATGCTTGTATTAGGATAGCCAAATTGGAAGAAGAAATAAAATAAAATAATTACTGTTGCCCTTCATAAGCAGGCAAAAATTTTTCAATAAAACTCTTACAAGTCAAATCTAAGAACTTAATGAGAATATTATACACTATGAGTGAGCTATTTCAACATATAAAAGGAAATAAGCATAAAATCAAAGTAAATAAACATAGATATTGGACGTAAAATTCTATTTCAGTAAATGCAAAAGGAACTTTGACAAAACACATCCTCTTCGTTATAAAATTACTGGACATAAATGAATAGAAAGAACAAGTTTCAAAAAAGGGAAGATGGCAGTGGTATAGGTAAAATACTAAATAACAAATACTGAAATTATTTCCTTTAAACTCACAGATGAGGTGAAGGTACTTGCTATCATCAATTGAATTTAGTACAGTGTTTAAATTCTTACCTAGAATGATAAAAGCAATAAGATGACTAGAAGAAATTAAAGAGAAAGAAATAAAAAATAACCAAAAGGTCCCCATTTTCAGAAGATATAACTCAAACATCAAGGACCCAACAAGCTCCACTAAGAACCTCATCTCTATATACACCATTAAGTAAGTAGTGGGCTACAAATATAGAATAGTAGTAGCTTTTCTGCATACCTATATTCCAATTTCAATTTTGCCAAAAAAGAAGTCTTGGAAAATTAAACATTATACACAATAGTTTCAAAATATTGCCCAAGATTAAACCAAACCATCAGGTGAAATATCTCTAAAATGAAAGACTTATCATGCATATGCAGTGGCTGAATCAATATTGTAAAATGGTTACATCAGCTAAAGCAATCTACAGATTTAGAACTTTTCCCGCTACCATTCTCATTGCCTTCCCCACTAAACTAGAAAACATTCTAAAAACAAAATGATCCAGAATAGCAAAAATTTTGTAACAAGAACAATGCTGGCTGCATCCTAATAGTTGATTTCAAATTGTACTATACAGCTATAAATGTAAATATTCAATAGTGCAGCTACAAAGCATACACGTAGAGAATGGAATAGAACATGTGACTCAGAAATAAATTCTCAAATCTACAACTACCTACATTTTGATAAGTGTCAAAATGTACACTAAGAAAAATGTAGTTTATTCAACACATATTTTAGGAATAGTATTTTTACTTATACAGCAAAGAAACCTTGGAGGCAAAAGGAGAAGTTGAGAGGAAAAGGAGGAGGAGTCACCTGTTGCTGTCCAGTGGCTTTGATCAAACTGGGTACCTGAAAGGAGAGATAGGGATGGAACAGGATAAAGTAGAAAGGAATGAAGCCAAGACAAAGGTCTCTGATCAAGGCTTAATGTTCAGTTTTTAACTCTAAATATATAGGGGGAAAACCCAAAGGCCCATCCTTTGTTCCAGCTGAATTCTGTTGCAAAACAAGCTTAGCAGCTCAGCAGGCAGTCTGCTCAAGTCTCTGGCAGGAAGATGTAAATGTAGCCAGGCTGCCTGGTTGGTCCAGCTCTCAGACACTTGTTTTGCCAACTCAAGACTGGGAGAAGGGCACATGTGACACAAAAAGAGAAAGCAAGATTATTTGGAAGGAGGAACAAGATTAGCATCAGGGGAGTGAAAATATATGGGGGTTGAGAAATAGACAACATAATATGTTCTAATAAAACCTATCACTTTGAACACTAGTTTTACATTTTAAATAAAAAAACAGAAAACATTATCAGTAACCTTACTTAAACTGAAAGAAATGATCAGTTTCATACAGAGAAGGGAAATATATTCTCTACCCAATTATAGAAGGGGAAAATAGGAAGAAAATGGACATTTTTAAATAAACTACCCCCACATCCAAATATAAGTGGTATAAGCAAACAGTAAAAAGAATGGATAGAGACAACCTCTGGAGGTAGGAAGTGGGGGACCCACTAGCATTTACCAGAGATCTGGGTGGTGAGAGTTTCTTGAACTCAAAGGGAGGTAATTTAGATGAAATGCCCTACAGTCCGGAGAGGAAACTTAGAGTCCACCTCCAGTAGAAAGGCTGAACATAAAATGGAGGGATGGGGTTACCATCTTGTGGGGCATTGGGCTTTACAAAGACAGTCTGGTCTCCAGTTGAGGCTAGATGTTGAACCCCAGGACCGGTGGTGATAATTTACCTACATGGGATGGAAAGAGTTCTCTTATGCCTCCTGGACCCTGGCTCCTGTCAAAGTCATTGCCCCCACAACCCCCACAGGAGAAGCATGGCTAACAGTCAAGTAGGCAATGCCCCAAGCTTCTGACCTTCAGGCTAAATTCCTCCCCAGTTACCTAGCAAGAGTAAAGTAACAGCATTCCATAAGAAGGGCTGCTTGGCTGCACCTCACTCTCTTACTCCTCTTACTCCTCTTACTCTCTCCTCTCCTCTCCTCTCCTCTCCTCTCCTCTCCTCTCCTCTCCTCTCCTCTCCTCTCCTCTCCTCTCCTCTCCTCTCCTCTCCTCTCCTCTCCCCTCCCCTCCCCTCCCCTCCCCTCCCCTCCCCTCCCCTCCCCTCCCCTCTCCCTCTCCTCTCCCTCTCCTCTCCTCTCACACTCTCCCTCTTACTCTCTAGCCTTTCTTCTCTCTTTCTCTTTTCCCCTTATCTCCTCTTGGAAATGGCCAGTCTCTCTCCACCTTCTCTCCTTTCTCCCTGCCTTTCTATAATTAAACTATAAAACCATATAGACTGTCTCTGTTCATCAAGGCTCGCTGCGTTTATTCTTGCCTGTGTGCGAACCTCTCTCCAGCCTTCTCCCTCATAACTCTGGGGCAACAGGGTGTTGCTCTGGAGTCCCAGCTGGGGGCTGCCCCTCGTCCACTCCCCTGCTGAGTGGGTCAGAGGCTTAGATGCCCACCTGGAGCCAAGTGGAAAACATCTGGCAGCCCTCTGATGTCTGTCTGCCCAGAGCATAGGAGGAACTCTGGCTGGATGTGGGCTATCCTCCCTTTCCTTTCTTTCCCCAGCCCCCTTTAGTTTCCACACCATCTCACAGTCAAAAACTCTGAACCATAATTGTTCCCGTCAAAAAGAACTGCAGGGACAAAAATGGAGATGAGCCAAAGGGAAAGCAGGTTCAGTGCCTGGCCCAAATTGTGATCCATCTCAAGGGGAGGCATCACGGTCTGACACTATTGTAATACTCTGGTGTGCAGACAGGAGCCTAACATGGCTGCCCTCTGAGAAGCCCAACGAGCAGCAGAATGAGACAGATGCCGATATTTACCCCTATCATTGGGCTGTAGTTAGTGACTCCTGTGATTAAACTAGGGAAAGGCTGAAAGAAGCTGAGGAGGAGGGCAACTCCATATGAATACCTGCATTCTCAACTAACCTGGGACCCTGAGATCTCTCAGACACTGAGCCACCAAGCAACATATACTAGCTAATATGACCACTCGTCCCACCCCCCAACACACATACTGCAGAGGACAGCCTGGTCTGGTGTCAGTGAGAAAAGACATACCTAACCTTAGAGAGAGACTTGAGACCCCAGGGAGTGAGGAGGTCTGGTAGAGTGAGAGGTGGAGGGACATACTACTGGGGATGGGGGAAGAGGAATGGGATGAGGAACTGTCAGAGAGCAGACCTTGAGGGGGACAAAAACTGGACTGTTAAAAAGAAAGATGACACGATGATGATGATGATGATGATGATGATGATGATGATTTAAAACAGAACACAAGTATTTGTCAGTTTATATCATTAACTAGAATTGTCCTGTCTGTGGTACTAATATAATCCCTCTCTTCTCCCTTTAAAATTTGTGCTTTAGAATCTTAGCATCTCAGTTAAACAAGGCCAAGATTAGGACATAACACAGCAAGAGTAAGAGAGGCCGAGGCTATTTGTCATCTGGATACGAGTAGGGTTCTGCTTCTAGTTTTATCATTATGGAAGGGAAAGTTTAGTGAAAAGTTAACTCAAAGTTTCTGAGAACTGTTGTTAACCAAAATGTATGTGATACTGTTAGCTAGAAGATGGATTAGAACAACATGATATAATTGTAAATCATTTTGTTACATAGATCTTTAAAATGTATATGACAAATATAAGCTTAGGACAGTGTTTACTGTCTCAACCCAGAATCAATGATGATGTCAGTATAAGAAAATTAACATCCCTATACCAGTAAGTTTTTTTTTTTTTTTTTTTTTTTTTTTTTTTTTTTTTGTGGAACAGTCACTTTTTACAATAATAAATGTAGTGCACAAGCGTAGACCTATATTAAGAAAATAAGACAGATATCATTTATAAAGATATAAACAAAGTAATAAGATCAACCACTTATATCTAGTTCCTATTGCAGTAATGGCCACTCAAAGTAAAATGATAGATTTATCACATTGAGCTACTGATTAAAAACAAACAAGTGTTATCAGAAGAAAGACTGTAATTTAAAAATATTCTCTCCTTCCTTCCCCTTTCTTCCATTTAATACTGTATCAAATCATCCTGTTAGTGTTGTTAATATGTAAAATGATCATTATACATAAAAACATTTTAAAATTCAAAAGTTATATTCTCTAAACAATGGTAGCATTTCTGAAGATTGTTATCTAGACTTTTCACAAGTATAAACAGGATATTTAAAAATATGTTTATGTGGCTGTGGATTTCTCTTAAACATTAGCCACATATCCAATAAACTCTTTGTATTGTAAGTACAATGGGGCTGGAAAATTTGTACATTTTATTCTTTTTCCTTTGTACTTGAAACTGTATAATCAGATCATATCTCCTATTTTGTTATTTAGCTTTAGCTCATTCATAATTCTACTATGAAAACAGGGCGCAGCAACCAGAGGCTGCATCAGCGTGGTTGCATTGTGCTCTGTCACATATTCAGATGAATAAGTAAAATGGCTGAATGAATTCCAAGTTAGTTTTTCATTTAATCTTCTGTGTGCTTCAGCCATAAAATACAGTTCATTTAAAGGCCTCTTTGTTGTTTCACTTCATTTATTTGGCATAATAGCAATAAATGTTCTATTTTGTGTGTTTTGCAATAGTGAAACAGCTCCCAGGTCTACAATAAAGCCAGAGGAGTTTATTACTTTGCAATGGCTTCTTGTGCCTGTGGAAAATTGACCGAAAGGGTCATTACTTAATGTATTAATACTTGATAATGTCACATTACCATTTTCTACCATGTAGGAGTATTTTATTACTTCACAATAGAGCCCAAATTAACTCTAGCATATATGTGTGTGTGTGTGTGTATTCATATATGCATATGTATATTTTCATATATATGTATAATGAACATATGATGTGATATGAAGAAATCAGTTTAGTTCACATGATACATACGTAGGATTTATTCTTTGTACTCATCTTTATTTATGTCATCAAGCTTTATATCTGTCTATTTTTATCAAAAAAAACCTGTTGGACCACATATGTTTATATCCTATCAAGCGAGGCTACTTGAAACATTAATTATTAAAATAATTTAAAGTTATTGCTTAAATTAAGATATATAATTTCCTAATGACTAATCTGCATCACTATTTCCTTGAGTCACATTTTACTGCTATCTACTTTCACATTTTGACTATCTGATATTCACCTGAAATTGAGATGGATCATAGATATTGATCAGTATATACAATAAGAATTTGCTTTAGATACTTTATCCAAAGCCCCACTTTGGATCATGCTTCATCTTCATTCTCAGATTAATATGGTAATACCTTAGCTGCTTTACAACAAGGATTCTTTTTTATTTATTTACTTTTTTCTTCTTTCATATATTTTATAGCAGGCAGTTTACCCTTTCTCCCTTTCCCTCAATCCTGCCTCAAGACCACATGCCTCCTCTTTCATTAATATCCACCCCCAATCCTCTGCCCTTCAGAGAAACATAGACCTTCAGGACATACAGCAAACATGACAAAACAAGCTAAAAAATAAAAGATATACAAGAAAAGCAAGCCTGGATGGGGCAATCTAGTCGGAGGAAAAGGGTCACACAAATAGTCAAAGGTGTTAGGAACAGTTCCATTTCAGACATTTTGATTTCCACAATATTACCAAGCTACTAAACCATAACATATATACAGAGTGCCTAGGAAAGAACCCTATAGGCCCCCTGTTCCCTGTAAGCTCCCATGAGTGCCAGGCAGTTGATTCTGTAGGCTATGTTCTCCTGGTATGTCCTTGAAACCTCTGGTTCCTCTGATCACTCCCCTCCTTCAGAAGAATCCCTGAACTGTCTGAGTCTGCATTTGCTCCCACTAGTTGTTCTATGAGGTATCTGTGGTCCCTGATGATGATTTTACTAGGCTTTGGATTCAACACAATCTGCAGGCAGGAAAATCTGTAGGTTGAAGGTTTTGTGGCTGATTTTGTGGCGCCCTGTTTTCATAGTAGAATTATGAATGAGTTAAAGCTAAATAACAAAATAGGAGATAGGATCTGATTATGCACTTTCAAGTACAAAGGAAAAAGAATAAAATGTACAAGTATTCTAATCCCTCCACCTGAGGAGTTGCCTAGTTTCAGAAGATGGCTAGTTCAGGCTCCATGTCCCACATTACTAGGAGTCTTTGTTACTCTTGGAGTTTCCACTGCACTAGGTTTCCCCCTCATCTGCAAAATGCCTCTCAATTCCAGTTGTTTCTTCCTTCCTCTTTCCCAGCCTGATCCCTCCTGTTCTCAAGGAACCCACATGAAGTCCACTTTCAAAATCTGTTTCCCCTTACTGAGAGTTTCTTGTATCCCCTCCTTACGTCCATCCTGTCATTTTGTTTCTCTGAGTCTTTAGACTTTAGAATGATGGTCTTTTACTTTATTGCTAATATTCAATAATAACTGAGTACATACCATATTTGTCTTTCTGGGTCTGGGTTACTTCATTCAAGATGACATTTTGTAGTTGCATCCATCTCCCTGAAATTTTTATGGTGTCATTGTTTTTAACTTGAGTGTAATACTCCATTGTATAAATACATCACCTTTTTGTTTAGTCATTCTTCAGTTAAGGGACATCTAGGTTGTTTTATCAGTTTCTGAATATTAAAAATTAAAGCCATCAAGAATATACTTGAGCAAGTGTCCTTGCAAGAGATTTTGAGATAAATCGATTTCCAATTTTATGACAAACTACAATATTCTTGTCCAAAGTACATATTTGCACTCCTACCAGCAGTTGAGGAGTGTTTCCCTTGCTCTACATCCTCACCAGTATGACCTGCCTCTCTCTCTCTCTCTCTCTCTCTCTCTCTCTCTCTCTCTCTCTCTCTCTCTCTCTCTCTCTCTCTCTCTTTCTTTCTGTCTTTCTTTCTTTCTTTCTTTCTTTCTTTCTTTCTTTCTTTCTTTCCCCTCCTCTCTCTCTCCCTCTCTTTCTTTCTTTCTTTCTTTCTTTCTTTCTTTCTTTCTTTCTTTCTTTCTTTCTTTTTTCTTCCTTCCTTCCTTCCTTCCTTTCTTTCTTTCTTTCTTTCTTTCTTTCTTTCTTTCTTTCTTTCTTTCTTTCTTTCTTTCTTCCTTCCTCTCTTTCTTTCTTTCTTTCTTTCTTTCTTTCTTTCTTTCTTTCTTCCCTTCTTTTTTAGTATTAGCCATCTGAACAGATGTGAAATGGAATTTCAAAGTTGTTTTGATTTGTATTTCTCTGTTGGTTAAGGATGTTGCACAGTTTTTAGTGTTTCTAGACCATTTGAGATTCCTCCATTGTGAATTCTTTGTTTACTTCTACACCCTATTTTTAAAATTGGATTAGTTTGATGATTTCTAGATTTTTGAGATTTTTATATATTTTGGGTAATAACTCTTTGTCAGATATGGAGTTGGTGAAGATTGTTTTCCATTCTCTGGACTGCCATGTCAGGACAAGGATTCTTAATGATCTTTCCCTTGTATTAATTAAAATATTATTTGTGTGTGTGTGTGTGTGTGTGTGTGTGTGAGAGAGAGAGAGAGAGAGAGAGAGAGAGAGAGAGAGAGAGAGAGAGAGAGAGAGAGAGAGAGATCTTAATTCCTGTCTGACATCACATATATCCTGGCTTGCTGATAGCTCCGTCATGTGAAATTCTCAACTACTACCCACATACTTCAAAGTATTATGTGTACACATTTATAATTATTAAGATTTACCAATGAGTTTTCCCTCTAAATTATTTTCATTTTAGTGTTTTACTATGAAATTTAACAAACTTATACTAAATCCCCCTAAATTTACAGATGTAAATGATCTACAGTGAAAAAGATTGTTAATTTTGTACATTTTATAAAATCAAGCTACAATATGTGTGATGGTTTATATATACTTGGACCAGGGACTGGCACCATCTGGAGGTGTGGCCTTGTTGGAATAGATGTGACCTGGTTGGAATGGGTGTGTCACTGTGGGTGTGGGCATAAGATCCTCACCCTAGTCTCCTGGAAGTCAGTCTTCCACTAGCAGCCTTTGGATGAAGACATAGAACTCTCAGCTCCTCCTGAGCCATGCCTGCCTGGATACTACCATGCTCCCACCTTGATGATAATGGACTGAACCTCTGAACCTGTAAGCCAGCCCCAATTAAATGTTGTTTTTTATAAGACTTGCCTTGGTCATGGTGTCTGTTCACAGCAGTAAAACCGTAACTAAGACAATATGTTATATCAGATCAAACTGGAAAGATTGTTTTATTCATGTAAAGTGTTATATGTAGCCATTTATAATTTAAATAAGGGATGTAAATTTAGTGGTTCAAATAAACTTTAAAAGACACAAAGCACATACACTTTTCTGATTATAAAAAGTCCAAATATTTGAGCAACTCCTTTTAAGTGTTTTAATGAGTAAAGGTAATCATGAACAAAAGTATGAATGTAAGATAAATTATCCTGATAATAATGGAAAAAGGGGAACCCACATATTATAATTAAAAACACTGCTCAAAGTTGTATCCAAGAAAGTTTTCTATAACGTCTAAATTATTAGCTATACAGATAGTCCTTAAAATAGACTGTGTAGAGTTTTATTATCATTAGCTTTAATTATAGATAAATTTAGAAATGTGAACATTTCAGAAAACACATTGAATGAAAAATTGGGATTGCAGAAACCTAGAACTCTTTCAACATTTAAAAGTTCTATTGATTAGAAGGTTAAATTTTCCCACAGATAATATTAAGAAAAGGTAAAAGGATTATCTCTATATTTCTGCATCTCTATATCTATCTCTATATCTCTGTATCTCTATATCTCTATCTCTATATCTCTATATCTCTATATCTGTATATCTCTATACCTATATACCTATATACCTTTATATACCTATATACCTATATACCTATATACCTATATATCTATATACCTATATACCTATATACCTATATACCTATATACCTATATACCTATATACCTATATACCTATATACCTATATACCTATATACCTATATACCTATATACCTATATACCTATATACCTATAGATCTATATAGATATATAGCTATATATCTATATAGATCTATATCTGTATCTATATCTGTATCTATATCTGTATCTATCTCTATCTCTATCTCTATCTCTATCTACATCTACATCTACATCTACATCTACATCTACATCTACATCTACATCTACATCTATATCTATATCTATATCTATATCTATATCTATATATTGGTTTTTCCAAGACTTGGCTTTTCTGTATAGACTAGGCTGGCCTCAAACTCAGAAATATCTCTGCCTCTCAAGTGCTGAGATTAAAGGCATGCGCCCCCCACTGCCTTTCTTAATATATATATTTTTTAATTTGGAGACTTCTAATACTCCGTAAAATTTTTAGCACATTAATATAAATCAAGACTGTGCATTACAGGTGTAAGCTCAAATATTTTCAATTAAAAGAAACATGACAATAGCTTTATTGTTATTTTTCATGAAACCTCTATAATTTTAAAGTTATCCTATTTCAACTAAAAATGTATCAGGAGAATAAAATAAGTATGAAGAAAACAAAATTAGAAAGGAGCTTTGGTAATTCAACATGAGAAACAGAAGTGTTGGTAACCAGCATAAAATTTTTACAAGAGTTACACATATTACTGATTGCAGAGAGTACTGATAATTGAATTTGGGTGTTCCAATATGGTTAGTAGAAGATATATTAAAACATGCAAATTATTCACAGAATATAACTAATCCTTTCATATAAAATTTTAGAAATTAATAGAAACCTGAGATCTCTCAGTAGAACCATGAGCTGTTGAAGCAGACACGCAAAGTTTAGAAGCTGGCTGGGCTAAAGTCTTGCACAGTCTAGGACATTCACAGCATTGCACTAATATGGTTTGGGGATGATTTATTTTCTACAAAATGGATTTTTTGTAGGTCCATAGTTCCTTTTGATTACCTTCAAGTAAATATATGGGTACTCTTGTTCATAGACTAAGAAATAAAGATTTAATTTTTAGCATAAAATTACCATAACAAAAATTATTTTAATAGATTTGATACCTTTAAAGGGTAATTCTATAAAGAATTTATTATTTGAACAATTGATATATGCAACTCCTTGCCTTCTGTTCCAATTGCTTCCCTATACTTTCAACATCATTTTTTATTCCAATTTCATATGTTCTCTTTTTTAACCCATTAAGTTTACTTAGAATTAACCATATGTGCTTGAATATATATACACAACATCTACAAAATACCAATAACTTCCCACTTAGGAGTGGGATAAGTGAACACTTCACTCATTCATACATTGATTTGCCTAGCTATATGATTTGAAGGCCTTTGCAAAAGTAGTCACAGATTCTGGAAGTACTTGGGTGGAACAGCACTGACTTGTCCAGTGATCATTGTTTTGCTGTAGATTTGTAGTAAGTCTAGGCTTCATATTTATTCTGTGTTCTCTTCTGACATTATTCCTGAGCTTGAGGCAGGATGAGATAAAGTTAGAGGTAGATCCTGCACAATTTCTTATCCTCTTTGTATTGAACAATTGTTAATTTGTGTAATAATCACCATCTACTATGTAGAAGATATTTTAGTGAAGAGCAGTTGACAGATTAACTATTAATATTAGGTTAATTAATATTAATTCAGGGGAGAAGATATTGTTATTTACACTTAGAAAAAAATGCAGTGATTTCAATTCTAAAGCATAATATCTGTCTAGTTATATAAACTTGTCACCAGTCATGGTGCAAGGCATGATTATTTTCTTTCTTTACAAAATGAAAAGTGGCCTTAAATCTAATGAGCAAAATGGATAGTTACATAAATGTTGGGGAAATAGAATGTATATTTGACAAGTCTATTATTATTTTAAGTCACTATGTTGAAAGATGAATAAGAGTGTTAACTTTTCAACCCCAGCAACATATACAGAAATTTCCAGCACTATAAAAGCTTGCAAGTAGGATGAATCTTCCAGGTCTGAACCATTTTGATTTCTCTATCAATTGGCATTTTCAGCAATGCAGACTTAGAATCGAGTTTTGAATGGTAACAGAGAACTTGAAATATACTGTAAGATTCAGGGAAGTGTGTGAGAGGACACTGACCAGTACCTCAAAAACACTGACTTCTTTTTGGAACTCGGATTTTCATTTAATTCCTAATTTTGTCTGGGGGAAAATTATTGATTTTCCATTGTAGATTAATGACATTTAATCCCTCATTTATATATGTATTTTATATACATTTAAGAAGCTTCCATAGGAGTAAGTTTCCATATAGCACTTTCAAAAGTTTTTTTGAGTTAGTTATCTCTCTTCATGCCCACCCTGTCATCCCATTGTTATTCACTTTAACCGTTCTTCTTCTATTATTATTTTTTCATTTTATGCTACCTATGAAAATTACCTATGAAAATTTCCTTACCTGGAAATCCCTCTAATACCTGCTACAAGTTTTCCACTTTATAAGAATATTCCTGTTTAAGCAATGAATACAGATTCAAAAATCAGAGTCCATGTGTGATAGAGAATACATAACACATGTCTTTTAAGTCTAGATTACCTCACTCAAAATGGTCACTTCAAGCTCTTTCTTCTTACCTGCAAATTTTCAGTTTTATTTGTAGTTTGTTATATTTCATTGTATTTATGTTTGTTATACTTCACGGTGTTTATGAACTAGAGTTTCACTACCCATTAGTCCAATGAAAGACATGTTTGCTATTTCCCATTTCTGGCTCTTGTGGATAGAATGACAGGAACATGAATAATGAAGTTGTTCTAATAGGAAATCCTTTGTGAACATGCTTTGTAAGTATAGCTGAATGAGATGGGAGATATAATCTTAACCTTTTGAGGAACCATCAAACTGATTTCCAATTTCTCCAACCTGAACATAATTATTTATTCAAGATATTTCTTTTTTCCATCATGAGTTTTTGACCTCTTTGTAAAATATCAGTTGGCTGTAGGAGTAGGAGAGTGAATCTATACTATCATATCATCTGCAAAAAGTGATATTTTGACTTCCTTCTTTCCAATTTGTATCCCCTTGATCTCCTTTTGTTGTCGAATTGCTATGGCTAATACTTCAAGTACTATGTTGAAAAGGTAGGGAGAAAGTGGGCAGCCTTGTCTAGTCCCTGATTTTAGTGGGATTGCTTCCAGCTTCTCTCCATTTACTTTGATGTTGGCTACTGGTTTGCTGTAGATTGCTTTTATCATGTTTAGGTATGGGCCTTGAATTCCTGATCTTTCCAACACTTTTATCATGAATGGGTGTTGGATCTTGTCAAATGCTTTTTCTGCATCCAACGAGATGATCATGTGGTTTTTGTCTTTGAGTTTGTTTATATAGTGGATTACATTGATGGATTTTCGTAAATTAAACCATCCCTGCATTCCTGGAATAAAACCTACTTGGTCAGGATGGATGATTGCTTTAATGTGTTCTTGGATTCGGTTAGCGAGAATTTTATTGAGGATTTTTGCATCGATATTCATAAGAGAAATTGGTCTGAAGTTCTCTATCTTTGTTGGATCTTTCTGTGGTTTAGGTATCAGAGGAATAGTGGCTTCATAAAATGAGTTGGGTAGAGTACTTTCTACTTCTATCTTGTGAAAAAGTTTGTGCAGAACTGGAATTAGATCTTCTTTGAAGGTCTGATAGAACTCTGCACTAAACCCGTCTGGTCCTGGGTTTTTTTTGGCTGGGAGACTATTTATAACTGCTTCTATTTCTTTAGGGGATATGGGACTGTTTATAAGGTCAACTTGATCCTGATTCAACTTTGGTACCTGGTATCTGTCCAGAAATTTGTCCATTTCGTCCAGGTTTTCCAGTTTTGTTGAGTATAGCCTTTTGTAGAAGGATCTGATGGTGTTTTGGATTTCTTCAGGATCTGTTGTTATGTCTCCCTTTTCATTTCTGATTTTGTTAATTAGGATTTTGTCTCTGTGCCCTCTAGTGAGTCTAGCTAAGGGTTTATCTATCTTGTTGATTTTCTCAAAGAACCAACTCCTCGTTTGGTTAATTCTTTGAATAGTTCTTCTTGTTTCCACTTTTTTGATTTCACCCCTGAGTTTGATTATTTCCTGCCGTCTACTCCTCTTGGGTGAATTTGCTTGATAGTATATATAAGTGACCCTAAAAATTCCACCAGAGAACTCCTAAACCTGACAAACAGCTTCGGTGAAGTAGCTGGATATAAAATTAACTCAAACAAGTCAATGGCCTTTCTCTACACAAAGAATAAACAGGCTGAGAAAGAAATTAGGGAAACAACACCCTTCTCAATAGTCACAAATAATATAAAATATCTCGGCGTGACTCTAACTAAGGAAGTGAAAGATCTGTATGATAAAAACTTCAAGTCTCTGAAGAAAGAAATTAAAGAAGATCTCAGAAGATGGAAAGATCTCCCATGCTCATGGATTGGCAGGATCAATATTGTAAAAATGGCTATCTTGCCAAAAGCAATCTACAGATTCAATGCAATCCCCATCAAAAATTCCAACTCAATTCTTCAACGAATTAGAAGGAGCAATTTGCAAATTCATCTGGAATAACAAAAAACCTAGGATAGCAAAAACTCTTCTCAAGGATAAAAGAACCTCTGGTGGAATCACCATGCCTGACCTAAAGCTTTACTACAGAGCAATTGTGGTAAAAACTGCATGGTACTGGTATAGAGACAGACAAGTAGACCAATGGAATAGAATTGAAGACCCAGAAATGAACCCACACACCTATGGTCACTTGATCTTCGACAAGGGAGCTAAAACCATCCAGTGGAAGAAAGACAGCATTTTCCACAAATGGTGCTGGCACAACTGGTTGTTATCATGTAGAAGAATGCGAATCGATCCATACTTATCTCCTTGTACTAAGGTCAAATCTAAATGGATCAAAGAACTTCACATAAAACCAGAGACACTGAAACTTATAGAGGAGAAAGTGGGGAAAAGCCTTGAAGATATGGGCACAGGGGAAAAATTCCTGAACAGAACAGCAATGGCTTGTGCTGTAAGATCGAGAATTGACAAATGGGACCTAATGAAACTCCAAAGTTTCTGCAAGGCAAAAGACACCGTCAATAAGACAAAGAGACCACCAACAGATTGGGAAAGGATCTTTACCTATCCTAAATCAGATAGGGGACTAATATCCAACATATATAAAGAACTCAAGAAGGTGGACTTCAGAAAATCAAACAACCCCATTAAAAATGGGGCTCAGAACTGAACAAAGAATTCTCACCTGAGGAATACCGAATGGCAGAGAAGCACCTGAAAAAATGTTCAACATCCTTAATCATCAGGGAAATGCAAATCAAAACAACCCTGAGATTCCACCTCACACCAGTCAGAATGGCTAAGATCAAAAATTCAGGTGACAGCAGATGCTGGCGAGGATGTGGAGAAAGAGGAACACTCCTCCATTTTTGGTGGGATTGCAGGCTTGTACAACCACTCTGGAAATCAGTCTGGCGGTTCCTCAGAAAATTGGACATAGTACTACCGGAGGATCCAGCAATACCTCTCCTGGGCATATATCCAGAAGATGCCCCAACTGGTAAGAAGGACACATGCTCCACTATGTTCATAGCAGCCGTATTTATAATAGCCAGAAGCTGGAAAGAACCCAGATGCCCCTCAACAGAGGAATGGATACAGAAAATGTGGTACATCTACACAATGGAGTACTACTCAGCTATTAAAAAGAATGAATTTATGAAATTCCTAGCCAAATGGATGGACCTGGAGGGCATCATCCTGAGTGAGGTAACACATTCACAAAGGAACTCACACAATATGTACTCACTGATAAGTGGATATTAGCCCAAAAAACTAGGATACCCAAGATATAAGATACAATTTCCTAAACACATGAAACTCAAGAAAAATGAAGACTGAAGTGTGGACACTATGCCCCTCCTTAGATTTGGGAACAAAACACCCTTGGAAGGAGTTACAGAGACAAAGTTTGGAGCTGAGATGAAAGGATGGACCATGTAGAGACTGCCTTATCCAGGGATCCACCCCATAATCAGCATCCAAACGCTGACACCATTGCATACACTAGCAAGATTTTATCGAAAGGACCCAGATGTAGCTGTCTCTTGTGAGACTATGCCGGGGCCCAGCAAACACAGAAGTGGATGCCCACAGTCAGCTAATGGATGGATCACAGGGCTCCCAATGGAGGAGGTAGAGAAAATACCCAAGGAGCTAAAGGGATCTGCAACCCTATAGGTGGATCAACATTATGAACTAACCAGTACCCCGGAGCTCTTGACTCTAGCTGCATATGTATCAAAAGATGGCCTAGTCGGCCATCACTGGAAAGAGAGGCCCAATAGACACACAAACTTTATATGCCCCAGAACAGGGGAACGCCAGGGCCAAAAAGGGGGAGTGGGCGGGTAGGGGAGTGGGGGTGGGTGGGTATGGGGGACTTTTGGTATAGCATTGGAAATGTAAATGAGCTAAATACCTAATAAAAAATGGAAAGAAAAAAAAAAAAGGAGAGTGAATCTAGAACTTTCATTGTAAGTTGTGTGGCAATAGGTTATGTACAGACAGCCTGGTCTCCAGTCAAGGTGAGGTCTTGGACCCCAGTAAGACCAGATGGTGGTAATATTCACCTACATGGGACAGAAGGCATTCCCTCATGTCTCTTGGGCCCTGGCTCCTGTTGAAGTTACTGCCCCCACAGCCCCCACAAAAGCATGTGGCTTTCAGTCAAGTACACAATGTCCCAAGTTTCTGGCCTTCAAGCTAGATTTCCCTCCATAGTTACCTAGCAACAGCAAAATAAGCAACCCACTGTAAGAGGGGCTGCTTGGCCCCTCCTCGATCTCTTACTCTCTTAGGCTTTTACCTTCCTTACTCTCTAAGCTTTTACCTCTCTTTCTCTAAGCCTTCACCTTTCTTACTTCTCTAACTCTCTTTTTCTCTTTTCCTTCCCCTTCTCTCCTCTTGGCCATGGACAGTCTCTCTTTTATCTTCTCTCTTTCCCCCTGCCTTTCTACAATAAATCTCTAAAACCAAGACTGTCTCTGTTTATCAAGGCCCGCTGTGCTTGGAAGATGGGATAGGATGAACTAACCAGTATCCCCAGAGCTCCTGTCTCTAGCTGCATATGTAGGAGAAAATGGCCTAGTTGGCCATCGCTGAGAAGAGAGGCCCCTTTGTATTGCAGACTTTATATGCTCCAGTACAGGGGAATGACAGAGCCAATAAGTGGGAGTGGATGGGTAGGAGAGCAGGGCAGGGGGAAGGTATAGGGAATTATCAGAATATCATTTGAAAGGCATATAAAGAAAATATCTAATAAAATATTTTAAAAAGATAGGATTTCTTCTAACGAGCCTGCTTCTAACCTTCCGTCAGAAGGCCTTTTTGTGCTCCAGCCATAGATAGGACTAAAGACTCTCACCTGTGTGGGAACTACCCAGCACCCTCCTCTTTCCCCCTGACCCTCTTTCCATATCTCCGGGGCTTATTGCTGCCTCTGGGCCCCTATTCTGTACTCAGCTCCTCTGCTGTATTCAGTAAGGGATGTCAGAGACTGAGAACCTGGTACTGAGGGCTGCCCCTTGTCCACCCCACCCCCAGGCATGTGGGGTCAGTGGCTTCACACAGCCAGATGCCCATCCGGGGTCACGTGGAAAGCGTCCAGCATCTGCCTACCCAGAGCACTGGAACTCTAGCAGGATGGGCGCATTCTCTTCCTTCCCCCTCTTCCCCTATACCCACAGCTCCACAGTAATTGACCCGGTTTCTTTTTTGTTCTTTAGCCTACAATATTCTGGTTTTATTGCTATAGTAACTGATGTAACTGATGATAGCAACTTCATTTGTTTATTTTTTTAATCATTCAGCATTGCTTTGCGTATTCTTTTTTCTTCCATGTTTCAGTGTAAATTTTGAAAAATATATACATATACATATACATATACATATACATATACATATACATATACATATATATGCAAATTTTTGTGAAAATTTTTAATGGGGATTGTACTTAATATATATAGAGATATAGATAGATTATTTATTATAGGATGAACCTTTCCAAACACTAACCACGTAAATAAATGAACATATGTATTTCTACATGTAACTTTATATAATTTTATATATAATTGGTTCAGTCTGTGATATATTATTTGTATTCACATTCTACTGGATAGCTGTCTGGCACTAGGTAAACCTTTCTTGCTCCAGCCTTTTACAATTCTCTGCTTAGGGTTGACATTCTTTGGGCTTTTCTTGTCTAATTTAGGATGTCCATTACTTTCATCATTGTTCAACTCATGTTTGAGAAGTTATGAAATTATGATGTAACATCCTTTGTTACCAGAAAACACAATCTCCCAGCAAACTTGTTAAATCTGTTGCCCTTACAATCTTTCTTTTTGTTTTCTGGCTTTTGAAGATAAGAGTATGCAAGAGAATACTTAACATTTCTTCACAAATGAATGAAAAGAAAACCATATTCTGTGGCATACATAAATTTAAATATAAAGAACAACACATTTTAATTCATGCCAAGAACATAATCCAATTTAAAAATCTCAAAGTCAAAGAAAAATTCTTCCATCACAAACAATATCAGGATGCAACCAAATCTGTTTAACTAATTTGAACAGAATCATGAACTAAGATTCTTTTCGTTATTAGAGTTTTAGTATACTGAATACCTTTATTATTTAAGAAAATACAAATGGGTGGAACTACAAAATATCATCCTGTGTGAGGTAACCTCGACCTAAATGCATGGTATATACTCATTAATAAGTGGATATTAGCCACGCCCCCACACCAAAATTGCAAATTACCCAAGATACAGCTCGAAGAACTCAAAAAGGTCAAAAAGCTGAATGGCCCAAGTGAGGATGCCTCAGTCTGAGTTGGGAGGAAGAAGAAAGCAACCACAAGAGGAAGGGATGGACCTGGGATGGAAATGTGATTGGAGGTGGGGGCAGCAACAAGCCCGAATTGGGATCCAGCTCAAGGGGAGGCACCAAGTCCTCACACTATTACTGACGCTATGGAGCACTGACAATAAAGGATCTATCATGACTGTCCTCTGAGAGACCCAACAAGCAGCTGAAAGAGTCAGATGCAGATATTTGCACCCAACCAATGGACAGAAGCTGCTGACCCCTGTGGTTGAATTAGGGAAAAGCTGGAAGAAGCTGAGGAGGAGGGTGAACCTGTAAGAGTACCAACAGTCTCAATTAACCTGGACTCTGGGGATCACTCAGACACTGGAAAACTAACCAGGCAGTATACAGGAGCTGATATGAGGCCCCTAACACATATTCAGCAGAGAAATTCTGGGTCTGGGTTTAGTCAGAGAAGATGCACCTAACCCTCAAGAGACTGGGGGCTCCAGGGAGTTTAGTGGTCTGGTGAGGTGTGGTTGGTGGGTGAGGACATCCTTGTGGAGCCAAGGGGTAGGGAGGAGATATGGGATGAGGAACAGTATGAGGGTGGACCAGGAACAGAATAAAGTCTGGAGTGTAAAATTAATTATTTAAATAATTAATTAATTAAAAATTAAAAACAAAAATAATTCCTTAAAAAGAAAAAAAGAAAAATGCACAATTGACTGCAAAATTTAAAATATAAATATTAGTGGAGCTAGAAAGCTGCCTCAACATTAAGAGCACTAACTTTTTTACCAAAGGACCTAGGTTCATTTCTAAGCACCCATATAACATGTAACAGCCAACTTTAACTCTATTGGCCTCCATTGGTGTTGCAACATGTGGTACAAATAAACACATACAAAGCAAACACCCATGATATGTGCACATATATATCTAAGAGTCATGAAAAAAAATTAAACCAAAGGAGAATCCATTGAAAAGGAACCTAAAATATTCTACAAAGACTCATAGAAATACCTATTTAAAGGATCAAAATAAACATTAGATATATCAATAGTTTCAGTAAATGTAAGAGAATGGTTATTTATAAAAATCACAGAATTTATTTTAAATGAATTATGCATAAGTGAGAGAAAATTTGGTCACTATCTGAGGAAAGAGAGAAAGGTTCTTTTCTTCCAGTACTAGCTCTCCCATATGTCCAATCCCAAAGTGTAGTTCCTGGAAAAATATACATAAGAGCAATGATAAATTGACTTAGTGTGTCACACATACATACATACATACATACATACATACATACATACATACATACATACATGTATATACTTAAGAATTATAATTTAAGAGGAGAATATAATTTCTTTTTAAAGTAGAGGGAGTAGTGGGACAACCTACAGAGGGGATGAGAGGTAGGAATGATTTAGGTACAGTTCCCATGTATGAAGTCCTGAAATAATTAAACCATATTATATTGAGTTGAGAAAGAAAAATCACGCATATGAAACATGTGAGAAAACTTGAAATGTCAAAAGATATATGTGTATGTCATAGAACATGTCTATAAGAGTTGGATAGTAATTTTCATAATACATAACATGTATCAATTACAGCATATACAAAAAATGATTAAAAATCACCCAAAGCATTACCAAGGTATTTTATTACCTGTAATTGGAATAAAGTCTTAATACTTTTATTACACAATAAGTTAAATAAGCAAATGGATTCAGTGCATTGATGTTGCACTTTCAGTCATTAAAATTAATTTTTCAAATGAGTCATTTTTTTTCTAAAAACAACTCTTTGCATTTAAACCCATAATATTCACTTAAATACAATCAAGTAAAATATATAGTAAAACTATTTCAAGTAATTGAAAATTTCATTGAAAAACTGGAAAGAAATATTTTAAAAATTCACAATCCTTATTTTGTAATAAAAATACAACAGAAATTAATCCATTCAAAACCAAATGAGTCAAAATATTTGACAATATAAACAAAGAATATAAAAACATATTTAGAAAGTAGAGCTGACAAGATATTTCAGCTGGGAAACATGTTTGGGACAAATTCTGGTGACTTGTGTCTGATCTCTAGTAGCTGCATACATGCTAAAGGAAACTTGACATTTGATAATTGTCCTCTGACCTTCCCATAAATGCCATTGCACACATATACATGTCATACATAAGAATATGCACATTAAATAAATAACATTTAACTAAAACTTAGAAGTAAGTATATGCACAACACTAAAATGGATATGGAAAAATAAAATAGTTATTCTATTAGGAAAAGTAAATGATTTTCAAATCTGTAGTATTTTATTACAGAAAGAGAATAGAAAAAAACCTGGGATGGGATTTATACTTTCAGGTTATTTTCATAGATGATAGAGTATTTTTGAGTATTACTGGACCTAAATTTTTGAGCAAGGTTTAAATTTAGAAAAGTTGAGGAGTTGTGAAAATAATTTGAGAATATTTTACAATGGAGTTGTATCAAACATTTCATATATTAACATAGGTATATTTTCTATATTTCCACTAATAGAGATGCATTGCTTTAATGAATACTCATTACATTTAAAAAACAAATTATTCCTTGAATGTTAGTAACATATGTAAAAATAACTGTGAATATGAAGATAAATACAAGTTTGAACACAAATATTCTATACATCACACACATCATATACATATATACGCATACATATATAAATGCTTATACAAAAGCATGATTAGGTATACATAAATATGTGTATATAAGCAATATATTTTATAATATATGGTATATATTTTAAAATTATATATATTATTTTCTCTATATATTAATATAATTCATTAATATATTATATTACTACTCATATGGTTCTCTATACATTAATATATTTTATATTATATATTTTATTAATGCATTATATATTTTATTAATATGTATAGAAAATAATACATATATGATTGTATAATACATATCATTTATTGTAAAAATATCTGCTATATTCTACAGATTATAATAATAATTTCTCAATTGAGGAATCAGTAACATAAACCAAAACCAACTAATCAGCTAACTAGACAGAAAATATTCACAAACAACCTCACATAGATAAACATATATTCTAGCTTTTAAGCCCTATTGATCAAAAGTAAACTTTTAATAATAATTCATGCCATAACAAAAGGTAAAGATATCATAGAGTCAGAAAAGAAAAGCACAGAGGCTAGCATTCACTGTAAATATTTCTGTTCAGTTCTGTGTGATTATTATTTTAAGTGTTAACTGGACTGGAATTACAAAAGAAACAAACATAGGCTGTCATATATAATTGGCTGTATATGCCATATTTTGTTGTATAGCTGGAGATTGGAAAGAGTATTCAGTAAGATGTCCTACCACCATATTTGCTTAATCTAATACATTGAGGAATATTATAAAATAAAAAAGTAGAGGATATTCTTTCAAATACGTATTTGCACAAGCTGGTCATGAGGAGTATGATAAAATTTAAATTAAATCTAGCAGATGTTTGAGTTAACTAGAGCTTGACCACCCCCATTTTTTTTTTACTTTTGTTTTCAGACTTAGAATTCCTCCTCTTTCTTTGGTTTTTAGATGCTAGAATCCTGATTATCAGGTCTTTATTACATGACTGATATAACTCTGGTGTCTTTGTTTCTCAGATTTCAAAGGAAGGCTCAATCACACAACTAAACTTCATCTTCACGGGTCCAGGTAGCACATTATGATACTTACCAACTTTTGTAACCTGTGAGCAAATTCCATGGTAACTCACCTCTTACATGTCCATATTTATCTTATAGATTCTCTTAGGAGTATCAACTAATACAATCTAATTTTTTTTCCAAATGAATGTGTTATTTACTATGTCTCACAATTAAGGCAAAATGTACCAAGTTTTCTCCATAATTCTGGAAAAATGATTTCCTTTTTTCTTTCTTGAAGAGGGTACATCAGAGGATGGAATTTGAGCTTCCCCCTTTGAATGGCTCATTGGATGCTCACAGTCAGTTATTGGATGGAGCACAGGGCCCCCAATGGAGGAGCTAGAGAAAGTATCCAAGGAGCTAAAGAGATTTGCAACCCTGTAGGTGCAACAACATTATGAACTAAGCAGTACCCCGGAGCTCTTGACTCTAGCTGCATATGTATCAAAAGATGGCCTAGTCGGCCATTACTGGAAAGAGAGGCCCATTGGACACGGAAACTTTGTATGTCCCAGTACAGTTGAATACCAGGGCCAAAAAATGGGAATGGGTGGGTAGGGAAGTGGGGGGAGGGTATGGGGGACTTTTGGGATAGCATTCTAAATGTAATTGAGGAAAATAAGTAATAATAAAAAATATTTAAAAATAAAATTCTTGTTTATCATGTTAATTACTGTTATTTTTATTTTGTTTATTGTACGTTCTTTTTTCAACTATTTATATACTTGTTTATGTATTTAATTTTATTTTATATTTTTTATTTTTTTATTTGATAAACTATATAGTCCAGTCACCATACCCCTCTCAGTACCACATACCAGTCAGAATGCCTAAAATGAAAAACTCAGGTGACAGCAGATGTTGGAGAGGATGCTGAAAAAGAGGAACACTCTACTATTGCTGGTGGGACTGCAAGCTGGTAAAAGCACTTTGGAAATCAATCTGGTGGTTCCTGAGAAAATTGGAAATAGTTCTACCTGAAGATCCAACTATACCACTCTTGGGCATATACCCAAAAGATACTCCAACATATAACAAAGATACAAGCTCCACTATCTTCATAGCAGCCTTATTTATAAAGGCCAAAGCTGGAAACAGCTCAGATGTCCTCAACAGAGGAATTGTTACAAAAAGTGTGGTACGTTTCAACAATGGAGTATTATGCAGCTCCTAAAAAATAATAACTTAGTAGAAGTAGCTTTTTAAACATGGACATATTATACGTGAATCATAAAGAAATACATTTGTGTTATGAAACAAACTCAGTATATAATTTTGGAATATTTGTAATATAATTCTAAATTGAATGATAATATAAAATTAAACATGTTAGTTTGTAATTCAAAGTGCAGTTTTACTATGAAAAACGCCCTCAGATCCTTTGTCCTGAAGAATGTTGCTTAATGTATAGTATAGAAATAATACTCACATGTTGCTTTTATATTCATTAGAAATGTATCATTACGTAAACAATATTCAACAGGACTTCTGGATATGTACATTTTTCACCACTAAAGTAAATAGTAAATGAACAAAAAGGAAAATCCTTGTCATGTTTTGATCATGTCCTAATATAATCCTGATTTCAGGATGAATTCAGAAAACAAAAGAGACAGTCAAATCCAAAGAGTCAGAGATAAGGGCAGCTGATATTCACAAGAGATTGCTGGTTCCTAGGATATTATGAATACTTAGAGAAGTATCTTGCATAGGACATCCTGAGATTGAAGCAGCCTTGAATGTCATAACTTAGAATGTCCTCATAGTTATGTGTATTATATGTTCAAGTGTATCAGTGAGTTCTATCTTTATAGTAATCTTAGAAAGAATACATTTTGGCACTTAATGCAAAAATGAGGAACAGAGTCATTTTAAAATAAACTGCAACCCATCCATGGAAAAATAACTCATAAAAGGATTTTCCTTCCAGATGGAGATTTTCTTTTTATGATTCTTGTGTTGACCTTTGATCTCATTTACGGGGACAGGAAAGTCGAACATTAGATACTTATGAAGATCAGAATCCAGAGATACAAGCTCATGAATAATAGAAATTATTGTGCAATAATTCACTTCACCTTCACCTTATCAATATCCTAAAATGATTAAGAATGACATCATTATATTCTTTATAAAAAGATATAACATGAAATACTCTGATAAGGAGTACCGGTGTAATTTTAGGTCTATATTGGAAGCAAAATAAAAATTTGGGAGACCATGATGTTCCTAGAACTTATGCATATAAACAACAGTAATGTAAACCGAAACCAACTAATCAGCTAACTAGACAGAAAATATTCACAAACAAACTCACATAGATAAACATATATTTTAGCTTTTAAGCCCTATTCATCAAAATTAAACTTTTAATAAAAATCCATGCCATAACAAAAGGTAAAGATAGCATATAGTCAGAAAAGAAAATTACTGATGGTACAGAGACTAGCATTCATTGTAAATATTTCTGTTCAGTTCTGTGTGATTATTATTTTAAGTGTTAACTGGACTGGAATTACAAAAAAACAAACAAACATAGGCTGTCATATATAATTGGCTGTATATGCCATATTTTGGTGTATAGCTGGAGATTGGAAAGAGTATTCAGTAAGATGTCCTACCTCCATATTTGCTTAATCTAATACATTGAGGAATATTATAAAATAAAAAAGTAGAGGATATTCTTTCAAATATGTATTTGCATAAGCTGGTCATGAGGAGTATGATAAAATTCAAATTAAATCTAGCGGATGTTTGAGTTAACTGGAGCTTGACCACCCCTATTTTTTTCCTTTTGTTTTCAGACATAGAATTCCTCCTCTTTCTTGGGTTTTTAGATGCTAGGATCCTGATTATCAGGTCTTTATTACATGACTGATATAACTCTGGTGTCTTTGTTTTTCAGATTTCAAAGGAAGGCTCAATCACACAACTAAACTTCATCTTCACGGGTCCAGGTAGCACATTATGATACTTACCAACTTTTGTAACCTGTGAGCAAATTCCATGGTAACTCACCTCTTACATGTTCATATTTATCTTATAGATTCTCTTAGGAGTATCAACTAATACAATCTAAATTTTTTTCCAAATGAATGTGTTATTTATTATGTCTCACAATTAAGGCAAAATGTACCAACTTTTCTCCATAAATCAGGAAAAATAATTCCCTTTTTTCTTTCTTGAAGAGGGTACATCAGAGGATGGAATTTGAGCTTCCCCCTTTGAATGGCTCGTTAAAATTCTTGTTTATCGTTTTAATTGCTGTTATTTTTATTTTGTTTATTGTAACTTCTTTTTTCAACTATTTATGTACTTGTTTTTGTTTTTAACTTTTATTTTTTTATTTTTATTTTTCATTTGATAAATTATATAGTCCAGTCACCATACCCCTCTCAGGCTCTTCCCTGACTGCTCCCCATTCCATTCCTGATTCCCTGTCTCCAAGAGGACATCTCCACATCGCCACTCCCACCACACCAGACCTTCCACTCCCTGAGGTCTCAATTTCTGGAGGGTTAATTGCATCTTCTCTCACTGAGGCCAGACCAGGTGTTCTTTTGGTCTACATGTATCATGGGCCTTATATCAGCTAGGTGTATGCAGCCTGGTTGGTGGCTCAGTGTCTGAGAGATCTTGAGGGTCGAGGTGGGTTGAGAATGCTGGTCTTGCTATGGAGTTGCCCCCCTCAGCTTCTTCCAGCTTTTTCCCAATTCAACCACATGAGTCCCCTGCTTCTATCTATTGGTTCGTTATAAGTATCTGCATCTGACTCTTTCAGCTGCCTGATGGACCTCTCAGAAGGCACTCATGCCAGGTTCCTATCAGTAAGCACACCACAGTATGTGTAACAGTGTCAGGCCACAGAGCCTCCCCCTGAGCTGGATTCCAATTTGGGCCGGTCACTGAACCTCCCCTCCCTCAATCTCTTCACCTTTTCTGTCTTTGCAGTTATTATAGAAAGGGACAATTCTGGGTCAGAGCTATTGATTGTGGGAGGGCAACCCTGTCCCTCCACTTGATGCCACGTCCTTTCACCAGAGATGAACTCCACATTTTCCCAATTCCCTCTGTTGGTCATTTCATCTAAGTTCTGTCCCTTTGAATCCTGAGTGACTGTTATCCGCACCACCCCATGTCTCTCATACATTCGAAAGGGTCCCCCCGACCTCCTACCTCCCAAGGTTGTCTGTTTCCATTCTTTCTGCTGGCCCTCAGGGCTTCATTACTGTTTTTCACTCCACCAATAACTGATCAGTTTTAAAGTAGCATCCTAAGTCATTGGATGGTTATAGAGGATGGATACACAAAATGAATGAGGCTGAAGGACACCTTGTATATGCTAAGTTGATACTTAATTTAGCTCAATCTGGACCTGGTGGCACACACATTTAATTCCAGCACTCAGGAGGCAGAGGCAGGCAGATTTCTGAGTTCAAGGTCAGTCTGGTCTATAAAGTGAGTTCCAGGACAGCCAGGGCTATACAGAGAAACCCTGTCTCAAAAAACAAAACAAAACAAACAAACAAACAGAACACCGAAAGAAAAAAGAAAAAACAAACAAAACAAAACAAAACAAAAATACTTTAGCTCAAAATCACTTAAGGAAATATAACTTCAATATCAGCTAGATTTGTCACTATGTTTCTAAATGCATCAAGACATAAACATTCCCTTGAGAGACTTGAAAGTAAACTGGACTACAATAAAACTAAATACACAAATTTTCTACAGGAATCCTAACTTTCATTAGTGTGTAGCCCCACTTTGTAACATTTAGTGACATCTCTGGTAGTTAACTTAATAATACAGACTTTATTATCTTGTCATTCACTTACAAAGTTATTCTTTTCTAAAAAATATTAAAGCATCTTTTTGATAATTTAATTCTTGAATAGACCCTCATGTTCATATAAATAATATAATTTAAATGATTCAGATTCACATACCACAGTTGCTAACAAGTTTTTGTAATAACTGGTTTTCTTGCCCAATTGTAAATCTCATATATGAAATAAGGAGTGGAGAAGGTATTGTAGGACACCTGAACCATACCAGCAGAGGAGAGGGCATGGGACTGGTGAAGTGGAGCATGGTCAAACCACAGAAATGTCAGACATTTGAGACAACAGTGCTAACTCTTTCTCTGTCTCTATGCCTGCTTTGGGAAACATAACTATGACCTGCAACTAGATGATCAAGAACAATCATCACCTGGACTTCCTCTCCAAGCTAGTGAAGCATCTCAGTAGCCTTACCCTTCACCCAATGACCATCCCTTCCTGGATTTTCCCATGTTCTTCTCCAAAATCATATAATTCTTGATTCCCTCAAATAATGGGTATGCATTCAAACCCACCACCAATAAAGAAATACAAATACTCTAAGATCATCTCAGAGACCTGGTTCATTAGAGAACATTAGGAAACCCATTCAATCAAGGAGCTGTAACACTAAGATTCTCCAAGAAGGCCTTCTCTTTCCAACCTATCCCTATCCTTCACCCCTGAAACTCTCTCCTTATCAGACAGGGATCCAGCTAGTCCTGGACTCTCCTTCCCTGTTTTGGTCTGATGAGCAGAGGCTTAAAAAACCACAAAAGGATGACTAGGACTTTGAACCCTCTTATGGACTTTGCTCTGCTCTCTCTAAGCTGGTTTATAAGCTGCCCCAGGTACCCCATAAGGAGAGGAAGAATAGAAACCACAGGGTAATTTTGTCATCTACAATATTTATGACATTAGTGTCTGAGCAGATGAAGAATCTTTCATAAGATGCCTTTACTCTGTAACATAGAGCCTTACATTCTTATTTCAAGATGAACTTATGTTATTCAAAATGACTTATTGGAAATTCTGTGAAAGCAAATTAAGGGTATTTAAGTGAATACATAGTATAAATTCATATCAAAAGTTAATCAACATGTAGAAATATGAAAAAATACAAATTTCTTTAAAGGCAACAAGAATCAAATAAGAAAAAATTTCGTGGATTTGTCAGATATTTTATAGTTTTGATGAAACAATGTAAATTTGTGTTGTAATTGTAACCAGCTACTGCCTTTTTCTAGGCAGGTGTGTTCTTTGATTTTTTTGCGGTCTTAATGGCTTACTGTTTTAGTTATGTTTCTATTTATGTGATGAACACCATGATGAAGCACAGGCTGGGAAAAAAAGAGTTTATTTCAGCTTACATCACAATCCACCATCAAGGGAAATCAAGGCAGGAATTATAACCATAAACAGAAGCAGATGGCATGGAACAATTATGCTTACTTGTTTATTCTTCTTGGCTTGCTAATCCTGATTTTCTATAGCACCTAGAACCACCAGACCAGGCATGGAACTTAATATAATGAGCTGAGGGCTCCCAAATCTATCATTATTCAAGAAAAAACAAAAAAACAAAAAACACCATCGACTTTCATATATGTCAATCCTGCATTAGCAGTGGTGGTTGTGTTTCTCAATTGAATTTCTTTTTTTCCAAAATAATTCTATTTTGATCCAAATTAGCATAAAAATAGAAAGTGCACTGGCTTTTCTATACCTTACAAACACTGAACTGTCCAGTTTTCTTACCCACCCCTCCTCACCTTTGTAAATGGCAATGGCTTTATATGGAATATTTTTGGGTGGATTCTACATTTTATTTTCAATATTTCTTGATGATCTAACTTTAACCATAATGTACACAGATGCTGTCAGATAGTAGTTAAGTAGCATGCTGTGTTAGTGCTGACACTATTACTATATAAGATGAAATAATAATAGATAAAACTCTCTGCATTGGTAATTTTTTTGTTAGGCATGGATAGTTTCAGTGTTTTCTTTCCTATATTGAAAATTCAGCCTGCTTTGCTTGGAATTGTCACTACCCTTCAGTAAATAGTCTTTACGTAATTACTGATCTCTAAGACTTCTATGTGTTTGAAGAGCTTTTTACTTTTTCCAAGGACTAGCCTTAGCTTGGAAAGGGGTTCCTGCTAGAAGCGGTATTTAAGAGCTGCAAAATATCAACTCAAAAGTTAATAGTGGAGTACAAGATACCCTATGTTCTGCTCAAGACAGCTTTCTAAACATCCCTTTGCTAGAGGCAGCTTTCTCTTGCTCTAAAAAACAAACAAACAAAAAAAAATTGGTAGTTCTTGGTTCTCAAACTTGGCTTCTCCTAATCTGTACCTCTTGTTTTACACTCTGCTAGAGTGAGAACTATCAATGTCCTTGTCATACCATGTCCAAGACAAAGTTTTTGACCTACAAGATGCATAGAGTTAAAAAATGGTAGCTTTAATACTTTACCTATACTTTCCAAAAATAAAATTTATGAAACATGGGCCTGGAAAAAGGTAGAAACTGTTGTCAGAAATTCTGTAGTAACCATCACTTACTTAGCCTGTGTCATGTTTCCAAGCCATCTCTATAAGAGTCAAGCCTCACACATGCTGTAGTGAGTAAACAACCAGAGGAGCATGCCAAATGCAATAAATAGAAAATATTATCACTATGAGATAATGCCACTGTGCATAATGCTGTAATAACAGGGAGAGATATGCAAATTCAAGTAAGGTAAGCCTTTTGGCTTAGATGGATTTGAGTCTTATAAATAATAGAACAAAGTCATCACAAGTGGATAAAAACTTCATTTGTTACGCAAAATATTTCAATGTTAATAAATTTCAATCCAGGTAGATATCACAATCATAAAATAATTTTATATTGTGGATAGTAGATAGTAAATTCTTTGAGCGAAAAATGCTGCTTTTACCTTAACACTTTTCTAGAATTTTATTAAAATATAATTACAAGGCTTATAGATAAGAGAAAAACCATAAAAAGAGCAAAGGTTCATCCTGAGTCATATTTTGTAAGAGTCTAGCTTTTAATTTACTTTTCCTAGTAGAGCCTTAGAGAGATTTAGTGTTATATGCTGACATGACAGTGACAGAAATCATACCTACTCCCATATTCCTGACTACCATGCAGCCTTCCTTTGGCTTCCTCTGCAGAAAGAGTTGTTTCTTTCTTTTTACTTTTCTACTTACTTAGTCAGTTATTTTTTCTAATATACTGGTTCAACACACTTGCAAATGTTTACATTACATGTAACTATCTGATGTTTATATTTCAGGTGAGTTTAAAAAGACATTCATAAATAATGCATCCAGAAAGTATCATAAATATTCAACTCCAAGAACATTGCCTGGGTCTAAATATGTATTTAAACACAATAAGTAAATTTTATGATATTTAGGCACAATATATGATTTAACTTTGATGTCTTTTGCTAACATCAATAGTTATATCCCTATATTTGCATTTTTGTCATGTACATTTTTTCTTGAGATAAATTGGGCATGTCATACATATGCAGGTGTTAAGATTATAATAAAGGTGATTCAGGACAGTGAGTTCTCTTTGTTACTGTGAAATGCTGAATGTAGACCTTTAGTTGTTATGGCAACCTTCAATTAGTGGAACAATCATCAATGTCATTTCTCTACAATATTTAATAAGTTATTCCCTTAAAAATGATGGAGTATTCTTTTTTTAATTTAATGGTCTGGCTGAGGTTAAAAGCTATATTAGAAAAATGAAAATACATATATCTGTGATTGTTTAATGGTAAAAATTCATCAAAAACCTCTTTCATGATTAAAATATTGTAAAGATAGTTGAATGTTGCTAATAAAATTAATAGCTTCTATATGGTTAAGTGTTTAAATAGATTTTTGAATCAGTATAAAATTTCCAGTAGTCTAATAGAAACAGGAATGATGAAGGTGACAAGGTGACGGTGATACTGATAATGTTGATTATGAAGATAATAATGGTGATCATTGACAAAAATTAAGCTACCCATATATGGTATTACTTGTATTCAAATAATTATTTCTATAATTTCATACATAGATTTAAGTGGCATAAAATGATAAAAAATAAAGATTAAATCAATCAATATTAAATAAACCTTGAGAAATAAACCTGTAGTTTAAATTATGAATTTTTTTCATAAAATGAATGTTAATAAATTATTCATATATATATGACTGTGTGTGAGGTAGATTAGTGTATGTGGATAGATAAGTGGGTTATATCTGTATATTTATGCACCTGTACTTGCCATGGTCTGCAAATGTGGAAGCAAGAAATCAATATTAGTTTCTTCCATTATTGTTCTCCTCCTTATGCTTTAAATATGGTCTCTTACTAAACTTAGAATGTGATATTTTGGTTAGTTTGGGTGGCCAGTAATCCTAGTCCTCACAATTATGCAGCAAAGTTAGGCATTCCCCATTCTTCAAGGCTGAATTTCGTTAGTATACCTTATAAAGTAGAAAAATTATAATCCAGAGACAAAATTAAAGAAATACTTAAAGAAGTATATGTTACATGGAAGAACAGAATTTGTACAACACCTAAGAAATGCCAAAAAGCACTCCCTCTCTGTACAGGCTCTGACTTTGGAAGGGTTTTAAATTTTCTGTCTGTTTCCAACTTTAGTAAAAGTAATCTTCTTTTAATGATATGTAGTATGTAATGAATGAGTATGTGATTTTATTAACTATGAGATAATAGTGCTGTAGGCCTAGTGTTTAATTCCTAAAGATATCTTCTTGGACCAAAACTCAGGAAGATGTAAAATGTAACTAGAGCATGTTTAGAAAGGAAAATACTCTGATTCAGTGATCAGCAAATGTGAACCTTGGGATGGAGCTAAAACTTCAACTTGGAACAATAAGATGATTTAAAGTCAACCTTTAAAATACATTATAAGAATGGTTTCTTATATAAGTGAGCCTATTTATTTAACTTTATGTTCTCATAGATGCTAACCTACAAGTGAGGACGTATTTTCTTAAGCCCACAGCCAGGAAATTTTAATGTGTTTTATTCTATATAGACAATGTAGATATTAGAATAGTCAAACAGTAGACTTCTGGTTGAAAAGGCAGCTCATCAGTCAAGAGTACTGGATTTTCTTTCAGAGAACCCAATTTCAATTTCCAGCATTAACTTAATTGCTCACAAACATCTCTACCTGCACTTTCAGAGTATCCAATAACCATCTTCTAGCTTCCATTGGCATAAGTCATGCCTGTGGTAAACAGATATATATGTAGTCAAAAACATCCAGGGACAAAAAAAAGAAATAAACAAACAAACACGAATAACTTTTGTGGAGCATATACCTGAATGCTAAAACACTTTATTGCCATGCTCAAAGTCCTACTGTTCAGTATGAATAAATAGTCTTCAATTTTGTATTGGAAAAAATGAATGTGTCCACAACAAAATTGTTGATTGATATTATAGCTTATAATTAAAACATTTAAGTAAATTTGGTAATGAAAGTATATTAACTTAGATAATTCCCTTCCTGCATTCTAAGGCATCCTGTACTCCACTCCATTGGCTATTTATGCTATAGGTTTATTTTTAGAAGGAGGGAAGGAGAGGGAGAGAGAGAGAGAGAGAGAGAGAGAGAGAGAGAGAGAGAGAGAGAGAGAGAGAAGATACAAGATTATTCTCAGAAGATGAAACATCAAGGACCTGTGCTCTGAGGTTGGACTTAATGTATTCAAGAAATAAACAGATGTTCACTGAGACTGACAAGGGAAATGCTGGGATGAGATGTTTGAGGTAGGCAGGAGAGGTGACAGGAACATATTATGTTTTCAAGCAGTGAAATGATGTTGTAGTAAATGCTCTGAACTATGCTTCTTTTCTTGAGTACTCTTATGTGTATGAACATTTTCAATGTAAGGGCTCTAGTAAGAGAAGATAATGTAAGATTTAGTGATGTTCTCTTGGTAAATGTACTTTGAAAACATAATTAAAACTTCATGGACATTCTTATTTATCTAACTTAAAAATGCCTTTACATAAAAGAACATGGAAGAGCACCAACTTGGACAGATAATGCAAACGCCTTCTGCACCTACCTGAAGACTAGACCATAACCCTTTGCCTTCCCATCTCTCCTTTGTATTTCAGCTTCCAACTCAGTGGACACTCCACACTCTTTCAACTCAGGTTCTCAATCCGAGGGTGGTTTCAGACCCCAGGTTCGGGGTCACCCCTATTGCTTTATAGGATACCACCTGAGGCTTCCACTCCCTCTACCTATGACTTCTGTGGATTCAACAGACCTCTCCACCCCTATGTTCCCTCACCACAGTGCCCTTCCCTTCTTCCCAAGATTATTGGGACCCAGCCCTAACTAGAGCATGATAATTAGCTGCAACAACAGTAGCTCTATAGATTATATTTTTATTGTTGTGACCAAACACCTGACGTGAGGAAACTAAAAGAGGAAGGGTTTATTTTGGCTCATGGTTTAAATGATATCATTACATATTAATTGGAAGCATATGACAGAAGGATCATATAGCTAATCACATTAAATCTGTAGTCAGGATGAAGAGATCAGTGAACGAAGGCTCAGCTGTCTTTGTCCTTTTACTCAGCTTGAAAACCTAGCCCATGAAATTTTGCCCTCACATTTAAGATGGCTCTTCTCATTTCAACTAACCCAATCTGGAAATTCCTTCACAGACAGATGAAAAAATGTTTGTTTCACAAATGATTATATGTACAGTCAAGTAGATATTACAATTTGATGATTACAGGAGCTAAAGTTGAATAGCTACTAAATGAAAGGATTGTATGTCAGTGTCTTTTTGTTAATTAACATATTTAATTCTCATAATTGATAGGATCAGTAGATTTTACTAATATTATCCTTAAGAAAAGAATCAATTTATATAAATCACTGAGTGACCTGTACTGGGACTATTAGGAAGCAGTGTTAGAGATAAAAATTGGAACAAAACTGTTACTAGAGAAGCTTTTCAACATGGATACTGAATAACTGTGAGTTGCCACCTCACACAAGAGAACTATGCAGGATGTTCATTCACTGAAATGCTTCCATGAAATTTTGAAGAAAACAAGACATTGTGAAGAGTGTATTAAATTTTAAACTTGAATACCCACCATAATGATTTAAAGAAGGTCTAAATATGGAACTAACCAAATTCGGAGACTGAACTACACATGCATAGCCCTTTCTGATGATAATAAGTTGAACAGTAACAATAAGTCAAAAATCACATTATCCAGTTACAGTTGTTAGTGACAAATTACAGTTTTGTTTAGAAGTATGGGTTAGTTAATTGTGACCAGCGCAGATAGAATTTGATTGGTAAGTTAATGAATAGCACTGAACAAAGTTCTGAAAATTCTTAAATTCTAATGCCAGGCATACTCCAGAATCTGAATATTGGTAGACAATGTAGCTAAATCAGATACATTCATGCTGGATTTAATAAAACACATAATTTATAGCATTATAAATGAACTATAGAATTCCATCTTCCTTTTTCTTTTTCATGCAGTATATTCTTTCAAACTTGAAATAGTTTAAGTAGCAAATCAGGTTTGTCTAGTCATGAGAACCAAAACATTAATCCCAACACAGTAGAACTACACATAAGGGAACCTATTAGTTAACTCTTGAGCTACAGAGACAAAGGGGGAAGGATATATTTGGGATCTCCCTTTCATTAACTTTGGTGCATCATGGCCCAGAGGATGTGGGAAAGCAGGTCAGGCAGCACTGAGATAAGGAACAAAGAGAATATTTGCATTCTTGTGTTATACTTCTTTTCCCATTTATCATTGTCCTCAGCCCAAGGAAGGGTAAGAGTTATGTACTAGGTTTGTCTATTGCTTTGATTAACCCTTCTGGAAATTCTTGAAAATATAACCAAGCATTTCATTATCCAATCTAGTTCCAAGTTGTGGTAAACCATGTAATTAATAGTGTGTCATAAACTCAAGACTCTATTCTTTCCCTGGTATTTGGTCACTAGTTTTAGTAAAAGTGAATTCATAGTAGTTGTGGACAAGATACAGTAACATGAATTACAGGCAAAGAGAAGGTCGTAATGGGTCAGGTATATGTTAGGCTGCACCAACCAAACACTAAAATAAATCTATATTAAACGCCATGTGAAAATCCTAGGCACTTTGTTTATTATTAAAAGAATAAAGATATTAATATTCTCAGCACATATTTACACTACTCTCAAATGTTGGAACCTTGATAGTTTTGTTTTCATTTAGTACAGTATGTGGGCTAAGTAAATTGTCTTACTGGCTTTATTCAGTATTCTGTTGATAAGATGATTTACATTAATTGGTTGGGGAATAAGTGCATTCCCAGAATTATCTGTCCTACTCATTCATGATCTCCCTTGACAGCTGATTTCAATTCCCTACCATACTATGGATGGTGTGTAAATATTTCTAAGAGAGAATATTGCTGTCGTGGTAAAGCTGTAAAGGTTCTTTGGGAAGTATTTCCACTTCATCTACTTTCTGGGACAGAACTTCACACTGTAATTTGCATGTGGCTAATAGAACGTTTATGGCATTAATCCTGAACTTTTCTTTTTCAGCGTTCTGTGTCTTATGAAGAGGGTTTTGAGAGTTTGTGACTTTAGCTGGGTTTGAGTATCACTGATAATACTGCAAATGTACTTGCATTATCCTGGTGAAATAATTTCCCTTTTATTCTACTCACCTCCTCAAATGTGCAAGAATATACCTATCTTTATTCTTTTATTGTAGGTATGTATCTGTGTTATTTTATACTTTCGAGAGATAGTATTTTCTTTACAGTCTTTGAAGACTCAGACTTTAGTCTTATTCCAAGTATACAAGTATTTACTCTGTCTGAAGTTTTCAAGTACTATTTCATATTTTTTGTATCTCCATTTAATTTGAAAAAATTTAAATTTTGTAGTCTTTTATATAAATTATAAGTATACATATATTTCATTTCCTTAATATGATTGAATCCTAAAATCCTAACATTTCTATTCAAGTAGTTTCTGCTGAATTTTAATTCATCATGATCTACGTTTGTTCTCATTTCATTTAAAATGTATCATTTGTGATTATTCTTTGTTTGAAATACATGTGTATCTTTCTAAGAGAATTCTTTTTCTTTTAACTACTCAACCATAAATGCTACATTTTGTTGAAGTTTTCTGGGAAAAATGGTCTATCTTGGTGACTTCAGGTTTAATTGACAAAAAGATATAACCTGCATTTGGGGCTGTATAGTTTGATAATGCTGTTACTAATGCATAGCATTTTAAATGAAAGTGCTCTCAGATTTTGGCCAGAGCAATATAGACTATCACCTTTGGTTTTTTGTTGCTTACCAGAACTAGATGATACAAACATTTTGCTGAAGATATCATACACTTTTTCTACAAATCTGAAACATCCAGTTAGAACTCAACTGAAATATTCTGCCCTTCTGGAGATCTGCACAGAGCCAGAAGGTACTCCACTGTCTAAGAGAAAAGAGACATTGATGGTCTTTCCCAGCTGTGAAAATTTATGGTACAACTCTGACTGCCATGCCCTCTAGTCGAGATTTGCCCTCTAGTTAAATGGTGCCAAGACTTTGTTGTGGAGGTAACTAAACACTTTTCCATTTGATTTGAGGCTGGCTCCACTTGAAAGAATGTATATCTGGCACCTGAGATTGATCAAAATGTGTAATGGATGTGGTCAATGAATATATGAAAGACTGAACTAGTGATCCTTTCCAGTGGACATATAGCAAAAACAGCTGATGAATATTTATGTTTATTTCCATAGACTAATGTTACTTTCAGCTTCAGTTAGTGAAACACCATTTCACAGAGAACTACAAGGTGTACAGTAATCATGACTGGTCACAGTGCTGAGAATAAGCAACTGCCCACTTCTCCGGTCTAAGCATGTGATCTATATCACTGATATAAGAGCCAGAGAACTGTCACGTCCACTCTGACCAGCAAGAAAGATGCAACACCATGTTGTCCTTCTTCAAGCAGGTTTATTCAGGAACACTTCACATTGCAATGCAGAAAGGGGAATCCCCCCCTCCCAACAACCCCAGGGCACGCCTTAAATACCCTTCTGACTCATCTGAATCACCCCAGTCATGTATTGGCAGCCCATTGGTTCACAGCAAGTAACGACATCTCAGATGAGCTGACTAGGCATGGCGTCTGCGCATTTCAGGTGGCTGGGATGTGGCTAAGTCTGAGGTAATGAGGAAGTCAGGCGCAGGTCATAAGAGCTGGCAGCCTTCCCGGGCGCCATCTTGGGGCGGTGGCACAACCCACTCCTCACAGAGAACATCATAGGAAAGGGATAAAATAATTTTAGGGAAGAGAAGATAGAGAGGAGAGGAAATCTATGAGATGATCTTTTTTCTATATGGCATAATTATCACAATCATAGTTTTATAACAGTTATGTCTGCTTGTACTCATAGAAAAAGGCATTTAAGTGAGGAAGACATAAGTTTGGATGATAGGAGGTCAGTGGCAATTTGAGAAGCTATGAGAGGGAGATGGGGGATGTATATGATCAGAATACATTCCATATATATAAAAAGCAAAACATTGATTTAAAAATTATCTGCTCTCATGAGTATAATTTCCATGAACACCAGCTTAATTTCTAAAACTTTTATATGCATGTTTACATATTATAGGTAGCTAATGTCATTATGAAAACCTTCTGTGATATAATAAATGGCTATTTTGTGTGGTTATCAAACTTGGGGAATACATCTCTATTATAATCCTTTATCGTTTGCTCTTTATTCCTTTTTAAATGTTACATATTGTGTGATGTTAATGTGGCCATCCTAGTTATCATTAATTTTGGTGCTATGTGATACTTTCTCCCATTTTGAATTCATGGTATCACTTTTTAATCAACAATGAAGTTGAGTTAGAATTAGAACTTTACATGCTTCTTCCACATATCCCACATTTCCATTGGTTCTAAATTCTCTGACTGTTTGGATTGTATGTTCTTTAAGTTTCATATCTCTCATGTTGGATGAGCTCCATATTTTAGTTTTGCCTCCTATGCTGTACACAGTGCTATGATCCTATTGTATTTTGAATTCATGTAATCAGGTTACATTGTGTATACTATATGAAGTTTATATGATGATACCTCCATTTCCTCTTTCCTTTTATACATTTCTCAGTAATGGACACTAGAAGCTTCACAGTATGTATGTGCTGATTTGTAATAGATAATCTGTTATCTTACACTGATTAAAACAAGATAATACTTTCATAGTAAGTAATTTAAAATGTATTTGTTTTGAATTTTTGCATGTGCACATTTCCACATGATCTTTTATCCCATCTTGGTTTTGAAAATTTTTCTGTAGGTTTTCTTCCTGTTACTGAGAGCTAGTAATAAATTCCCTTTATTTTGCCTTCTAAAAATACTATTTCTTTATTCCTACTTCTGGAACATACTTTTTCTGTTTATTGGAATCTTAAGTTGATCTTTCTTTTCTCTGCTCTTCAAAGTAGTAGGAAAGTCTTCTTTGCAGTGATTCTCTGTGCAGAGTGCATCCATATTATTAGCTTGAACTTGATCAGTATGTACCAAGGTGAATGTATAATTGTACTTTAAAATTTTTAATTTTGTATTAGTTCCTTGAGAATTTTATAAAACATGTTTTGATTGTATTCACCTATACTCTTCAAATGCTTCCCAGATCCACACCACTATTCCTTATAAACTTATCTTCTTTCTTTTTTTTTCCTCACTAATCTTATTTGTAGTGCCCAAATTGTATGCCAAGTTGTATGTTTCCCCTTCCACTATCAACACATATAAAGGATGACACATACTGAGAAAATTTATTCGGTCTCTCTGGGGAGTGAAGTAGTGTCAATACAAAGGGGTGCACCTTTGTGCACAATTGCCTTGATATGGGATGATTTGGTCTGGATTAGGCTTGTGCAGGTCATGAACATGATGTCATAGTCTCTCTAAGTTCCTACATGCAGCTTCCTTACTGTGTCCAGAAGATACTATTTCCTCTTAGTCGTCAGAGTCACCAGCTCTGGCTTTTACATGTTCCTGTCAGCTCTTCACAGTGAACTTTGAACTTTTAGAGGAGGACTCATAAAATACATGTTCCATTAGATTTGAATATTTTGTAGCTTCTTATTGTTGACACCTTGACCAGTCTGTGTTGATTATCATTTACTACAAACAGAAGCATTTTAGATCATTGTTGAGACATGACATAATATGTAGATATAATGACAGAACATTATGACTTGATTTATTGCTGTGCCCATTTAGCATGATAATAGTAGTAGGGTCTCTCCTAGAAATGCAAATCTTTTTCTTCCTACAGGTTCTTGGCCACATAATAATTACAGATAAGTATGACACCTTAAACCTCATCAGAATTTTGTTGGTTACTCTTAAAATATCCATACCACTATTGCACCAGTGGAAATTTCCATGGCAATATTAGTCATTGCTATATCTCACATGGTCCACAGCTGTGTAAGATTGATGATTAATTTTCTCCAAAGGTAGGGCAGGCATATAACATCATAAATTGGTATGGAAGCTAGCTCATAGGCTTGGAAGCTTTGGCAATTCCTATTTATGTGGTTCAATGTCATTAATTTTGATAATCCACTGCAGATTTTCTAAAATTTATTCAACCAAAATATTGTTTATTTTAAAATCAAATACAGCAGCATCTACAGAAAGATATACTTAAGCCCCAAATCACATGAATTGGGACCTAAGTATATCTTTCTGTAGAAGCTGCTGTAACTCAATTCTTGTTTTTCATCTACTTTAACTCCTGTTCTATTTTTTCCTTTTGTTAAAATATTTAAGTAACTATTTTTCTCTCAAAACAATTTACTCGAAGCCAGACCTGGTGGCGCACGCCTTTAATCCCAGCACTTGGGAGGCAGAGGCAGGCAGATTTCTGAGTTCAAGGCCAGCCTGGTCTACACAGTGACTTCCAGGACAGCCAGGGCTACACAGAGAAACCCTGTCTTGAAAAACCACAAATACAAAACAAACAAACAAAGAAAAAACAAACAAACAAAAAACTCCAATTTACTCATTTTAAGTTATTTTCATCTTTTAAGAAGCTAACAAAATAATTTATTTATCTTTGATATTATGTTTTATTATGTCACTATACAGGATTCATCTCTATGATAATATTTCTCTGATACAGTTCAGTATTGTCTATTTTAATGCTAAATACTGAAAATATCATTTATTTTTCAGTATCTAAGAAATTGATGTATGTGGATATGTGGATATTTTGTTTCTTCTATTTTATTTTATATATTATTGATTTTTATGGTATAAAATAATACAATATAGATATTACATTAAATTATATATTCACACTAAAAGATTTCTAATTCTATTTCTCTCACCTTTACTAGCTATACCCAGTACTGTGCTAACTTGAAACTTTTGTTTCATTTCAGTAACATTTAGGAACCCACATAAGATTCCTTCAAGAACATACTCCTATGACACTAAGCTGATATTCAAGCAGAGATTCCCAAGGAAATCTTTTATTGTTCCTGGTTTTTCTTAAATTCCTCTAGACTTTACAATGCCTCTGCCACATCATGCTATATTGCTATGTCTAATATTCTAGGATTATGAGCAGGCATGGAAAATCTCCCTCTCTCCTTGCTCCCATATCAGTCTTAGTTAATTCGTGTATATCTGGGCCCCAAGTATGGATTTCCTATACTGTTTTTTGTACCCAATAAAGAATTAAGTTTGCTTCCCATTCGGTATAGTGGGGGATTTCTGAGATGACTCTCAATAAATGATTTTCAATCTTATCTGAGCCCCATCTGTACAGAAAGATAAACACGTTTGAAAATATTATCCCTGTTATAAATGTTTTCTAGTATAGAAAATATTATTTTACACATATAATTAAAAAAACTGGATGTTACATGACTTTTTGCTAAGGAGGAATGTGTATTGAATTTAAAGTAATCTAGAAAGTATATGTGTCATAAACATTTCTGTCTATATTTATCGAGAAATTTCAATGAAGAGTCCCATACTTGCTTCAAGGACAAATGACATTTTACAGCATTAATCTACACATGGAAGTTCTCAAAATGTTTAAATATTGCTTCTAATGAAGAGTGAACATGAGACAGAATATCCATCTCCAGAGGAGAACCACATATTTTATGTAAATTTCAGCTCAATGAGATAGACAGCTAAAATGTGACCTCTGAACTACAGAACTACAGAAACTGAGAATTTTTTTCTCAAGCTTTTATGCCCAGGCTTGAGAATGTGACTCTTGTGACTAAATGCTCCAAGACATGCTAATCATAAAACAGGTAGCAACATTCCTCCACCAACCTGCTTCCTGGTGTTTGTTTGAAAAGAGGTCACACTGACCTTTCATGGAACCTGCTATGCAAATGTGCTATTGGTCGAGGGTCATAGAAACTGTCTTAAGAAATAACCACACAAGTACCAGGTATTATTCCTTGTGACTTCCACTTCCTTGTGACCCATAACTGATATTTTTGGTATTTTCCAATAATGCCCTCCCCACCCCCTTGAGTTGTGTTTTCTTTTCTTTTTTTTTTTCTTTCTTTAAATACCCCCTTCCCTAGTTACTCCAGGCTCCATGGTCCTCTACGACTGTGGGCCCCAGAGCGCACCTGGAATAAAAAGTTCTCTTGGGGTTAGCATCAAGGCCATTTCTTTTGAGTAATTTGAGGTATCGCCTATTCTGAGTTCGAACATGGGGGAGTCCTCACTTTGTGGGTCTTTTACAACCCTTCACCACCACCACCACCACCACCACCACCACCACCACCAATAACAACAGGAAAATGGCAGAAATCAACCATCATTGATCAGTGATATAACTCACTGGTTTCAGTTCCCAAATAAAGGATCCAGACGTACAGAATGGATATGAAATCAGGACCCATCCTTCTGCTGTATTCAAGAAACACATGCTAAAATAAAGGAGAGACAGTGAGGACATATGCAAAGGGGTATAACTCGCGGGTGAAAAAGAAATTGCCGGCATAGGGACCTAAGAAATAAGCTGGCATAGCCATTTTAATCAGAAGGTATGGTAAGGACAACTGAAAAATGTGCCAAAAAGACAGTTTAATTCTTATCTATCATCTCTGCCCCAATCATAACAAACACCCATGCTTGCAAAAGAGCACTACTTCAACATAAATCACATACTGATTCTTACACATTGATCTCTGAAGACTTCAGTATCCTTTTCTTACCAATATACAGTTATGCAGTCAAAAATTATACAGACGAATACAGAAACAAACAGACACGATAAACAAAATGGACCTGGCAAACATTTACAGATATTTCACCTAAACACAAAGATTATACCTTTTTCTCTACAACAAATAGGACTTTCTACAAAAATTGGCAGCATGCTCAGATATAAAGCAATTTTTAAGAGATAAAAGAAAATTTAAGTAATTTACAGCATCCTTTATGACCATGATAAAGTAAAGTTGAATTTCCATAAGAGAAGATAGAAAAAGCTTGCCAAGTCATGGAAACTAAACAACTCTCTATTGAATAAAAAAATGAATCAAGACAGAACTTAAGAAAGAAATTAAAGGTTTTCTAGAATTGAATGAAATAATAAATCCAAACACCCAAACCAATGGCACAATGGAAGTAGTTCTAAGAAGCAAGGTCATAGCACTAAATTTCTATATAAAACAAACCAGAAAAATCTAATACTGGCAACTTAACAGTACACCAGAAAGCTCTAGACAAAAAAAAAGAAATCATACTCCACAACTGTGGTTGGAAAGAAATAATCAAAATCACTGCTGAAACTTAAAAGGTAGAAACAAAGAAAAGTATGAAAAGAATGGATGAAACAAAGTTGTTTCAATGAGAAAACTAATACGTCCAACAGACAAAAAGAACAAACAAACAAACAAACAAAACAAACACGTATCTGAATTAACTGAAATGCAGATAGAGAATATTACACTTAACAAAATAAAAAATGAAGAGTTGTATGTAACATGAGACCCTGAGGAAATACAATGAATCATAACTATATAGTTTAGAAACCTATATGTCACCAAATTGGAAAATCTTTAAAAAGCATAATTTCTATATAAGTATGACATACTAAAGTTAAAGACCAGATTAACAATTTACACAGACCTATAACTTCTGGTGAATTAGAAATAGAAATGAAAAGTCTCACAACTGTAAAATCTGAAGACTACCTCAACAGAGGAATGGATACAGAAAATGTGGTACATTTACATAATGAAGTACTAGTCAGCTATTAAAAACAATGAATTTATGAAATTCTTAGGCAAGTGGATGGATCTGGAGGATATCATCCTGATTGAGGTAACCCAATCACAAAAAGAACTCACATGATATGCACTCACTGATAAGTGGATATTAGTACTACCTGCACTCGTGTCTCTAGCTGCATCTGTAGCAGAAGATGGCCTAATCAGCCATCATTGGGAGGAGAGGCTCTTGGTCTGGCAAAGATTATATGCACCAGTACAGGGGAATACCAGGGCCAGGAAACCAGAGTGGGTAGATTGGAAAGCAGGGTTGGGGGAGGGTATAAAGGACATTTGGGATACCATTTGAAATGTAAATGAAGAAAATATCTAATAAAAATTTGGAAAAAAATAAACTGTAATTACCATTTAAAAAATCAATCAAACAAACAAACAAACAAAACAAAACAAAACAAAACCTGAAGACTAGATGGTTATGGTAGAGACTTAGACCAGCTTTTTAAAAAAAAATGTTAATGTCAATACTTCTCAGATTATAACACAAAATAAAAATAGGAGCTTTGCACTATTTTATGAAGTCAAAGTTATTGTGATATACAAACATTATAACAACATAGATGCAAATATACTCAAGAAAATACCTCCAAAGCAAACCTAAAAAGAAAAAACAAACAAACAAACAAACAAAAAAACGAAAAGCAAACAAGATACAAACACTAAAGAGATCATGTACAATGGTCAAGTAGGCCTCAATGCAGAGATACAGTGATGATTCAGTGTAAAAAAACAAAAACAAAAACAGCCCACAAAAACAAACAAACAAAACAAAACAAGAAAAACAATAAATGTCATTCACCAGAGAAATGAAATGAATGAAAAAAATCAACATGATGATCTCTTTAGGAGCAGAAAAGGATTTTGACAGAATCCCAAATGAGTTCAAATTATTCCACAAAATAGAAACAGAAGAAATATTGCCAAAGTCATTTTGTAAGGCCACAACCATCCTGATATATAAATCATATAAGTGTCATCAGCATAAGACAAATTTGTCTCATGAATATTGATGCTAAAATCATCAATAAAATACAAAACAAATCAAAAACACCTCTACAAGTTATCTAGCATGATCAATCAGACTCCACCCCAAAGATTTAGGGATATTTCAGCATAAGAAAATATATCAATGTAATCCACCCCATAAACAAACTGAAACAGAACAAAATAAAACAAAGAACAAATGATTATCTCATTAAATGTAAAAACAAAAACAAAAACAAACAAACAAACAAAAAAACAGCCTCTTTGGCAAATCCAACAACCTTTCATTTTAAGTGTTTTGAAGAAACTAAAGAGTACACAAACATAAGGGCCATATACAACAAGCCAACTGGCAACATCAAATTAAATGGGTGAAATTCAAAATAATACCAACAACATTAAGGCCAAGACAAGTTTATCCACTCTTTGCATATGTTCAGTATAGTACTTAATGCTTTAACTAAGACAGTAAGACAACTAAAGGAAATCAAGTGATACAAATTAGAAAGTTGTCTAAGTATTGCTATTTGCAAATGCCATGACAGTAAACATAAGTTAGCCCAAAATTTCTATCAAGGAACACCTACATTGGTAAACACTTTAAGCAAAGTGGCTGGATAAAAAACTAACATAAAAACCTTAATAACTCTTCTATAAGCAAATGATAAATGGGGTGAAAAAGGGGTCATAAAACTAATACCCTGTTCACGGGCCACGATTAATATGAAATGTCTTAGTGTAACTCCAAATAATCAAGACCTGTAAAACAAGAACTTCAAGTCATGAAAGAAGATTGAAAGATTTCTCAGGCTCATGGAATGGTGAGATTAACATAGTAAAAATGGTTATCTTACAAACATCAATCTACGGATTCAACAAAATTTCCATCAAAATTTCAACACAGTTCTTTACAGATCGTGAAAGAACCATGGAATTGTTCTCAATTCATATGGAAAAAGCAAACAAAAAGCCAGGGAAGCTAAAATGTACTATAACATACAAAAACTTCTGGAAGTCTTACCCTACATGATTTTAATCTATACAGACAATAGTTAGAAAAATTACATGGGACAGGAGTAAAAACACACTGGTTATATGAAAGAATCAAATTGATGAGCCTATAGTAAATCCACACACCTATTGACACTTGATTTTTGAAAAAAAAAAAAAGCCAAAGTTTGAGCAGTGGTAGTATTGTAGCCAATGAGGTTTATCTGAGGTACAGTTATTGCTAATTGAAAAGTAAATCAAACTATACAATGGACAAAAAGAAAGCATCTTCAACAAGTGGTGGTATTCTAAATTGAGGATTACATGTATAAGAATGCAAAAGGATACATATCCATTAGCTTGTACAAAGCTGAAGACCAAGTGGATCAAAGACATCAAAATAAAAGCAGATACACTAAATCTAATAAAAGAGAAATTGGGGATAGTCTTTATCATATTTTATCAGGTTGGAGGAGAAGGGAAGCAGAGAATACTAGGAGAGAGAACTACAATTGGGAGGTGGAGTGAGTCATCTCTGGGATGAGCTCAAAAACTAGGGCAATGGAAATTCTTATAAACATATGACATCGATAAGACTCTTAGCAATGAAGGATATGGAGCCTAAACCAGCCTTCTCCTATAACTATGCAACATTTCCAGTGGAAGGATTGTGACACTATCCCAGACACAAAACCTTGAACCCACAAATGAGCCTGTGTACTAGATATGCAGGAATAAAGGATGGAGTATGTGAGGGAAGAGCCTACCAATGACTGGCCAAGAATGGCATCCATTCTAATAAAGGGAGGACACCCTGATATAATTAATGATATTTTGCTATACTTTTAGACAGGAGTCTTCAGAAATGCTTCACCCAGCATGTCATGGAAATGGAGGCAAAGACCCACAACCAAACATTAAGCGTAACTTGAGGAATCCAGTGGAAAGGGAGATCAAGGACTCAATGATCAACAGGGATCAAGCACAACTTAAAAGCAGTATAGAATCAAATAACTTGGTTTCTTAATTGCTAACAGAAACTGAACAGCCAACCAGAAAGTATGCCTGGGACTGACCTAGAACCTCTGCACACATGTTAGAGTTGTACAGCTGAGTCTTCATCTGGCATTCTTAAAGTGGGAGCAGGGGCTGTCTCTAATTACATTGCTTGCCTTTATATCCTGTATCCCTAACTGGGCTGCCTTGTATATACTCAATAGACTAAGATGTTGTTTGTCTTACTGCAACATAATATGTTAAGACTGGTTGATATTAATAGGAGGTCTTTCCTCAGGAGAAGAGGAAGTGGAGTGTATGGGTAGAAAGAGTACATAAGAGGGAAGCACTTGGAGGAAATGAGAAAGGGAAAGCTGTGATAGGTTTGTAAAATAAATAAATCACTTAATAATAAAAATAATACATAAAAATTATTTTGTGTAATTTCATTGTATTTTCCTGTGTTGTATTTTTGCTTTGTGTTTTATTTCTGGTTTTCTATTTCTTTTTGTTTTGTCTTTTGAGATTTGTTCTCACATATCCAAAATTAGCATTAAAATTGCCTGATGATTAATACCCTTCAATGTGTGTGATCTTGGTAACTCCTAGAATGGTGTGCCATCACATACAGTTTTAATTTCAGTTTATAGAGTAACCTCTGTATTGATATCCATCATGACCATAGTTTTTTATATTACACATGCGCACACTCACACACACAAAAACACAAACACATACATAATTATGAAATAAAATATATTCATGTTTGCAAAGAGTATAGAGACCAAGAAATGGGGACAGGGATAATAATTGCATAATTATAATCAAAGTACTTCACATGTATACATGAAATATCATAGTGTAACCCAATGTCATGCACAATCTATGTATATTAATAAAATTATCAATGCCTGAAAGAGAAAAAAATAATGAATATACAGGGCTCTGATGCCATGCACCGTGACCACCTCCTGTAGAGAATTTCCCAAGTACCTTGGTTAGGCAACTTTAGAATGAAAGCTCTTTTATGTAATATCTATATTCCCACATGCAATATACTACTCTCTATATCTCTAATCATATATTAAAAATGTAGCTATGATTAGGAAACTTGTACTATTTAAAGCAATGGTTTTATAAGCCCTATAATAAAGAAGGCAAATGACATATTTATTCATTAAATCGTTGAAGTTATCAAAGGAACCAGAGCTGTGTCCTCATATTGTCATCAATCCTACTGTCAGATTAGTAAAGGAAAGGCTGTCAATAATCAAGAGGAGATTTTGTTGGGCCTCCCTCTGAACAGAAGTAAAAGGAACTGTCAAAATTATTGGGAAGCAGTGTGCAACTGAATTTTGATCACAAATACTACTTTTATCTTATTCAAAGGGTTGAGGGTAGCCTCTTATACATTGTTGTTTAGACATATATATATATATATATGTCTTCAAAATTCTAAGAATTTTCCTATTATCTAAATTCTAGTAACAAGCAACTTAAAATTTATTTTTTTAAAAATAGAAGTAAAAAATTAATTGCATTTATAATGCACAAACTATTCAAAGTACTATGCTTTGTAGAATGATTAAATCAGGTTAATTTGAAGTCATTATTATGTGTGAGGATAAAACACCCATTCTCATTTCATTTTTAAAGAATGTAATAACAGATCAGTGGCAGTTACCATACAGTATTACAGGTTTTTTGAGTTTATTTTCTTATTTTTCTCTTCATTGATAATACATTCTTCTTTCATGCAATATATTACAACCAGTATTTTCCCTCCCTCCAATCTTCCTAGCTTACTCCCACCTCCTCTTATCTCCATATCCATTCACCCTCTGTTTCTTCTATAGACAACAGCTAGTCCCCAACAGAGGACAACAGACCAACTTCTCTCCAACATTTTCTTTATCAAAAGCGTGGTAAGAAAATCATGCCTGTGGGATACTATTTTAAACAGAAATACTAGAGAACTCTCCTGAGTGTTTGGAAATACGAGCATGAATTATTTTAAAACCCAATTAAAAATTGTCAAACCTTAACAACTTATCTTCATGCATGTGGTGGTACTATTTTAAAATTCTTTACTTTCCTTACTTATGTATTATTACTTTAGAATGGTGTCTTGGACAGTTTCACCTTAATTATTGTATTTATTTCAATTTTTACAGGCTACTAAAGTGAGTGCCTTACACTTTCAGTGAGTTATGCTAATATGACAGATACTACCATCTGTCACAGTTTTTGCACTTTACTTTCAAATGTACAGTGCTAATAATAGTTTTAATCATTCAATTTTAAGCAAAATATATTTTAGGCAGTTAACTTATATATATATATACAAGTGAAATACGTTGCCAGGAATATGTCTTTCAGTTGCAATGATTGCTATTTATAATTTAGTATAATATTAATCTAATACCTGTAATTAGATTCTAATTAAAATTTTATCCTCTACATTAGAAATTTCACAGCTTAGGTTTAGAAAATTCATCTGTATAAATTGTCAAGTTGATTAAGAGGACTAACCTACATATCCCTGAGAAGAAATGCATGAAAAAAACCCAAAACCCTTAAATACCTATGATGGAACTAGATAAACATGTGACTGGAGACCTCAAAAAGTTGCTAGCCTATGTAGGATATTTTCTTTACCCAGAAATGAGACCATATAATTCTACTGTCTAATTCCAAAAGTTCACAGCCAACATTTTTTCCAGTTCTGAGGATTTAAACTAGATCTCTTCCATGCTGTGGTTCATTTCCCAGTGATAAGAGCCAATTCCTGATCCCCCCCCCCCCCATATTTCTGTTTCATAAAATTGAATGAGGTGTATCAAAATGTACTACTGTTCTGAGTACTTCTTGTTTGTTTTGCAACCTGATTTTAAGCATGTGGGTGACATGGCTCTCAGGAAACATGAAATTGATGTTAGAATTACATTTATCATTTCCCCCTTGGGTTTTTTTTTTTTTGGCTTTCTAATAATCCTTCTCTTTGATTTTTTAAAAATCTTCCTTCCTTCCTTCCTTCCTTCCTTCCTTCCTTCCTTCCTTCCTTCCTTCCTTCCTTCCTTCCTTCCTTCCTTCCTTTCTTATTTTTTTTTCTTTCTTTCTTATCCAGATTTTAACCCTTTCCTGGTCTACATTCTGACTGTTCCACATCCCATAACTCTTCCCCTTATGCTAACTGGTTGTTGGTCCAGTGTCTGAGAGATCTCAGGGGTCCAAGTTAGGTGAGACTGCTGGTCCTCCTACATGGTCTCCTTTCTCCTCAACTTCTTCTAGCTATTTGCTAATTCAACCATAGGATCAGCAGCTTTATCTATTGGTTTGGGGAAAAAAAATCTCTGCATCTGACTCTTTCAGCAACTTGTTGGGTCTTTCAGAGGCATTTATGATAGACCTCTTTTTGTGAACACTCCATAGCCTCAGTAATAGTTTCAGGCCTTGGTGCCTCCCCTTGATTGGCTCCCAATTTGGGCCTGTTAGTGCACATCCTTTTCCTCAGGCTCTTTGCCAATTTTGTGCCTGCAGTTCATTCAGATAGCACCAATTACAGGTGGTGGTATTTAGACTACAACAATTGAATCAGTTATGACATCAGATGTCTCCCAATAGCTTCATACAAGATATAGGGAATTAGTAAATTTTCTAATTATGAGTAAAATGATTGGTTTTATACTAACAAAATACATTCAATCCATCCATAAATTCATTTAGCACAAAATGATAAAAGAAAACTTCTTTAAAAACATTTGAACCTTTTTAAATTACCCAATATCCTCTACAAATAACAGAGAATACATTAAACACAACAGTGTATAGCAGAAATTCTTTGCCGAAAAATAAATATTTACTCTTAGTTTCTCTTTATTATAAAATTGCTCAAGAAATATTTTATCCCCTCTTCCTAATAGACTGTCCTGTTGGTTTCTAGGACTCATCCAAATTTGCCCTTAGGTGTAACTAGTTACTTAATTACATAAGCTATTATTTGATTGTTAGTTTCTATTTAGTTGCATTTCTGTTGCTGTGATAAACATCATGGAAGAGGTGACTCTCTCTCTCTCTCTCTTTATATATATATATATATATATATATATATATATATATATATATATATATATAATGGTATGTCAGTTTTAAAAGAAGTAGAGTCCGTTATGGCAGGGAAGCATGCTAGCAGAAAGTTGAGGGTGCACATCCTTTTTGGAAAGAGGAAGAGGGACTGAGAAGCAAATGAGGATTTACATTTCAAATTCCACCCTCAGTGATATACTTGCTCCAACAAAACTGCAAAGCACACACTGATCCAGTGTTCAAATACCTGATAGTAGAGGGTTTCCTGTAGGGCAGTGAGCTGTGATAGGTAGCCTGGTCCCCAGTAGAGCTCAGGCTTAGAACCCTGGAGACCCAGCAGGTAATTTTCTCCTACAAGGGATGGCAGGTGTTCAGCCACTCTCCTCAGGCCCCTGACTCCTGTTAGGGCTTGGAATTATGTGTACTTGTATGACTAATACAGCTACCTATGTCTTATCAAGTCCCTCTCATATCCTAAACCTTATATGGGCTCAGGTTCAGATTCAGCCCATTCTCTCTGCAAACTGACATTTCTCATTTGCTTTGCATTCACCATGTTTTGTTTTGTTTTGTTTTGTTTTTCCCTACCTGGCTACCTTGCTTTAGTTGTTCTATATACTCCTTTGTGTTCTGTGCTGCTCTGTACAGGAATCCTACAATTTTCGTTTTATTCTCAAACTAATATTTTGTTTGCTTGGTTGGTTGATAACTGTGTTTTGTTTGTTTTGCTTTTGTTCTTGTTCTTGTTTTGGTTTTTGTTCTTTTCTGTTTTTTGTTTGTTTTTGTTTGGCAGAAAATCATTATGTTGGATGCAGGAATAGAACTCACTATGCAGACCAAAATGGCTTCAGGATCTTGAGATCTATGTGCTTTTGCCCTTTGAGTGCTGAGATTAAAAGAATGTATCACTAAAGTTGGATATTTTTCTCATTGTCATGAGTTAGAACTTGTGAATTTTTTTTCCTGCCAATTACATAGTAAGTGAAGTTTACTGCAGGCCTAGCCTTTACAAAATAATACTGGCGCTACTCTGAATTTTCTCAGAGTACCTTAAGATATAGACACAGAAATGTTCAGAGTATCATAGTCAAGGATTAAAACTGAGTGGGGAAGAAACGAATAGACATTCTTTTTTATGTCTGACAATTGTTAGGAAGACCAAGGCAGCATGCATGAAACCTTGAGAAATCAAATTATTCCAGGACAAACCAAATTCAAACAGTATCTATCTACCAATGCAGCCCTAGAGAGGACTCTAGAAGAAAAACTCTGACAAAAGGAGCGTACCTAAACCAAAGAAAAATGAAGATATTAGTAATCTCACTACAAAGCCAAAAGATGGGAATAACATACACATAATACCACCTACAACAACAAATAAAACAGGAACTATCTTTCTTTAACATTTCTCAATATCACTAGACTCAATTCCTCTATACAAAAATATAAGCTAAC